>NC_088366.1:43667040-43672040 GCF_034508935.2 Berghia stephanieae
CCTCAGACCTGCCCAAATTATACAAAAGCAAGAGAGGATTTTAGGCATGATACAACACCTCTCCAGACTAAAATGTATGTGCCCCTAACTGAGTTACAACAACAACAACAACAACAACAACAACAACAACTACTACTACTACTACTACTACTACAACAACAACTACTACTACTACTACTACTACTACTACTACTACTACTACTACTACTACTACTACTACTACTACTACTGCTAAAATTATAACTACTACCATGTATATTGTAAACACGCCTAACAGGCAAGACGTGTCGTTGTGTGCTCTGGTGTATTTTAATTGTTTTGTGATTTCTATATTGATACCTGGACATTTTTACTTCGTTGTACTCGTTAAAACATACTGTTTCTTATTGCATAGTTTTAATCAATTCTTAAGAAAGAACTGCTGTATAATTCTGTATTTTATCATGGAAACTGTAAGTTTTAAAAGATTTTTACACAGTCACTTAATGGCCGCTGCTATCTTACAAACATTGTTCACCTTATTTTTAGTCGTGATTTACCACCACCATTATTTTAACAATTTTGAACACTTTTATTCAACATCTGATTTTTACAATAGGCCTCGAGGCGGTAAGCGGAAACGTCACATTCCAGCTGTGATTTTTAACTCAAGTGATCCGCTTTTTTACAATAATATTAATAAGAACAGGCCTCGGGGAGGCAAACGGAAACAACACATTTCGATGGTGACAACTCGTCGTCCACATCGCCCCCACACAAATCCCCGTCCACCACCAACACTTGTACCTAACTGTACCTAACAATAACATTGTTATTGGTCTTCTAAATGCACTGTCCTGCCGTAACAAAACGGAAGAATTACACGATTTATTAACGGAGAACTTCGACATACTATTTATAGAAGAGACATGGCTCTCACAGTCTGGAGACGACCCAGTTGAAAAGGCAATGACACCCCCTGATTACCAATTTAGATCGTATCCAAGGAAAGATCAGCGAGGGGGTGGAATTGGCGTATTTTATAAAACAAAATTATCTAAACATGTGGAAATCCTCGAAATGCGCCGCAAAACAATGGAGGCCATTGATCTTAGATTATCCCTCCAGAATACAAGATACAACTTCAACTGCATCTACCGACCGCCAGCAAACAAGAAAAACAAAATGAAATTACCTCATGTTAGGAAGGAAATCAACGAGATGCTAACATTGCAACACACGCGTCCTGACCATTCAATTATACTCGGTGACTTTAATTTTCACTTCGACAGACACCTCTAAATTGCACGAGTCATTATCGGAGAACAACATGTGCCAGATCGTAACAGCGCCAACCCACTCTGCTGGTCATATTTTAGATTGCGCAATTGTAGAAAATTCAGAGTCCCAAAAAAACCAACGCCATCATCGATTATCTCCCTTTTTCAGACCACTCCCTCATTTTTTTCAATCTTGACGTTTCAAAACTATGCCAAGAAACCACCACCACATCAATCAGACACATCAAAGGGATTAATTTGGACAATTTCAGGGGCGATTTAGAAACAAAACTTACTCAAAATTCAATGATTTCTCCAGACCAGTGGAATAGTTGTCTCATCGAAACGCTTGACAAACATGCGCCATTCCAAACAAGGACCGTCACCAACCGCAAGTATGCTCCGTGGTATACGTCGGACGTTAAAGAAGCTAAAACGAAGTGTCGGAGAGCAGAAAGACTGTTGAAAACATCAGGCCTTGCGATTCATCGTGAATTATTCAAGAACACATTTCGTGCCTGGAAGACAACAATAAAAAAAGGCAAAGACCACGTATTTTCTTTCAAAATTCGAAACTTCTAAATCTTGCAAACCATTATTTAACATCTGCAATGACCTACTTGGACGTGAAAGGTGCACTTCATTACCATCTACAACCAATCAAAGAGAATTGCCAAACAATTTGTCAACTTTTAAAAAGACAAAATCCATACCATTCGTTCAGAACTAGATCGACATGAACCATTTATAGATACAAATACATTCTGTGGCACCCCTTTAGACAAGTTCCAACCAGTTTCACCTATTTTCATGAAAGAGTTGATAAAAACCCCCATTAAATCCTGCGACCTTGATCCCCTACCAGCACAGCTTTTGACCTGCTCTATCGATACATTCTTACCATCCATTACATCAATCATAAATACATCCATACTGACTGGCGAAGTTCCATCGTGCTTTAAAAGTGCCCTCGTCAAACCACTTCTGAAGAAACCATCACTGGACCACAATATATTAAACAAGTATCGTCCTGTATCAAATTTGCCTTTTTTGTCAAAACTTTTGGAGAAGGTAGTTCTTACACAATTAACATCTCATCTTAAGAACAACAGTTTGGAACAACCCTTTCAGTCAGCCTACAAACATCAAACGGCGCTTCTTAAAATCTTTAATGACTTGTTATGTAATGCTGATGCTAACAATATCAATGTATTATGCCTTTTAGATCTTTCAGCTGCCTTTGACATCATTGACTACGACATTTTGTTATGAAGACTAGAAAATACGTTCGGCATAAAAGGAATTGCCCTTAAATGGTTTACATCATATTTGCAGGGTCGATGGCAGACTGTCGTGGTGAATGGTGTTCAGTCAGAGTGCCACAAGGCTCTGTTCTTGGCCCTGTTCTTTTTACTGTGTATATATGCAGCCCCTTTCTAGTGTGATATCCAGATTCAATCTGAGTTATCTTTTTTTATGCAGATGATAAGCAAATATATGATTCAGCACCCCTTGGTAATTTACAGTTCTTAATACAACGAATTACGAGCTGTTTTAATTAGATTAAATATTGGAAGTACCATAATAAGTTAAAATCAAATGATAATAAAACTCAGATTTTAATGTGTGGAAGGCCGAGTATCCTTAAACAGGCAAATAAATCACCTACTACTAAAATTATATTGTGCTATTTCCGAGAGTAATCTATTATTCTCGGAAATAGCACAATATAATTTTCAAATAAAGCAAAAAACCTTGGCGTCATCATTGATAAAGATCTTTCCATGACAAGCCACGTGAATAACACCATACAATATATGTAAATAGAAATGAAAAAAATTAGCAAAATTCGTAATTTAATACCGAAGCATATAGCAGAACTTTTAATTAATTCCCTTGTTTTATCTTAATTGGACTATTGCAACTCCCTTTGGGCGAATTTAGCTAAAGACAAAATGAGCAAAGTTCAGGTTGCTCAAAATAACTCATTGTACGCAAGAACAAAAAATACCCGTCAGCAACTCTCCTCCGTGAGTTACATTGGCTTCCTGTGGAAAAAAGAGTTGCCTATAAGATTTGTACTGTTGTCTACAAATCCTTGAGCACCAACAGTACCTCCTATATTAAAGACCTTCTAAACATATGTTCCATATAGAAACTTGAGGTCAAGCAATGACCAATCAATCCTTGTCAAACCTAAGCCATTGCGTAAAATAGGTGAACAATCTTTTCAATTTTCGGCCCCCCATTTTTGGAACTCTCTCCCATCACACGTGAGATGCTCGGATTCGTTGACAACGTTCAAATCTCGCTTAAAGTTTTATCTTTTTACGTCAAAATGTTGCAATACTATTATCATATTTTGTTGTTGTTAAATTGAATTCGTATTACGTTTCCATCAAACTTGTCTTACTGTAATATGTTTTGTTTTATATAACTGTAAAGCGCTTAGAGTCCGTGACAACGGGGTAAAGCGATATATAAATGCCATTTTATTACTACTACTACTACTACTACTACTACTACTACTACTACTACTACTACTACTACTACTACTACTTCTACTACTACTACTACTACTACTACTACTACTACTACTACTACTGCTAAAATTATAATTACTATCACTACTACTACTACTACTACTACTACTACTACTACTACTACTACTACTACTACTACTTCTACTACTACTACTACTACTGCTGCTGCTAAAATTATAACTACTACTACTACTACTACTACTACTACTACTACTACTACTACTACTACTACTACTACTACTACTACTGCTGCTGCTACTACTACTACTACTACTACTACTACTACTACTACTACTACGAGGTCATCGACAGTACGTCGCCCTATCAGTTTTACAATGGTATTTTTATCTCCTATCAATGACGTCTAATCTAAAGCCCAATTAAGCCAAAGCTGATTATAGTAGCAAATGTTTCTCCATTGACCGATTTACTTTTTATGAAATCACCAAATGAACACGGCCGTACATAAAACGTCTTTTCACATCTTGGCCAGAAAACCTTTACTCCCAACTTGTACAAAAAAAATCGTAGACCCGAGATTACTGCTGTGTGTTATAATCTGGTAGTATGACATTCGCCTTCGGACCGAAAGCGGCGAATAATTCTGTTCTTAGAAAAGGATCTTTACTCACATTCTTTCATCGTACTCGTGTGTAAAATGAATACCTCGCCGTAATCAGCGTTGTCCAAGTCCGAAAAACATGTAATATCGTTTAACGGGCGTCTTACATGATAAGTGATGCTGTCAGCTGGAGACCCATTGTAAAGCGCTTTGAGCACGACTGGTACACTGCATAAATTCTAAAGTTGTTGTTTTTATCTTTTGTTTGTTTGTTTTGGGTTTTTAAAAAAATCGAAATCTAGCGTTCTCTGTCTTTTAAAGACAAATTTGAAATCATTTTTATCGATCGATCTTTGAGTTAAAATTGTTTTCTGACCAAAGTGTAAAAACGACGTTTTGTCGGTATGAACATAAAAACGTGAATCAAAGAATCGCTTGTTTTGCCGCAATTTTTGAGAGAGATAATAGTTTTGCTTTATTGCTGTTTTTGTTGTTGTTGTTGTTGTTATTATTGTTGTTTTCGTTGTTGTTATTGTTATTGTTGTTTTTGTTCTTGTTATTGTTGTTGTTATTGATGTTTGTGTTCTTGTTATTGTTATTATTGTTGTTTTCGTTGTTGTTGTTATTGTTGTTGTT
>NC_088366.1:43674540-43677040 GCF_034508935.2 Berghia stephanieae
TCGAGGTGTCCATATGTGTTTTCTTTCTTTTTTTTCTCCTCTTTCTTTTTAAGATAAAGATCACATCCCCGATAATGCATTCATTTCATCCTTCTTAACAAGTTAAGTTAACTGCTGTACTCCGAAAAAACAACAACACTCGTCCTTCAAAAATGGATCAATTATTATTATTATTATTATTATTATTATTATTATTATTATTATTGTTATTATTATTATTATTATTATTATTATTATTATTATTGTTATTATTGTTTTAATAATAATAATAATAATAATAATAATAATAATAATAATAATAATAATAATAATAATTATTATTATTATTATTATTATTATTATTATTATTATTATGTATTATTATTATTATTATTATTATTATTATTATTATTATTATTATTATTATTATTACAATGATCATCATCATCATCATCATCATCATCAACATAATCAACATCATCATCATCATCATCATCATCATCATCATCATCATCATCGTCATTATTATTATTATGATTATGTATTCATGTATTATTTTTTATTATTTTTATTATTTTCATCATCATCATCATCATCATCATCATCATCATCATCATCATCATCATCTCTATTATTAAGTATTAATTAATTTATTTATTTACTTATTTTGAAAATTATATTTATACCACAAACATATCAGCCATTTCTAACAAAGTATTATCAGTTATACTTCTTTTATTAATTATGTTACAAAAACAAATCCACGATTGGTTAAGAAACTATGGCGGTTATACCAAAGTCGTATAAAAAAATTACGATATCGAAAGTTTCCAAACGTTCGTCTTGTTTTCAGCTACGTGGTGTTAGAGTAGAAAGTTAGCACGTCTTATTGAAAACTAAATGACCTTTTGAGATAGAGTCTGGAATGTGTTTCATCTTACAATGTTACATAATTTTAATTACCACGCAGAAATCATATTCGATTTATTTTTAAAAGATTAAATTACGGTCTCCAGTGAATCCTGACTTGAGTGCAATGGATTACAGCATAATATGGGCAATGGTGTCAAAACAGTATAGAAGAGTCGTACAACGTTTTACACAGAATCAGAGCTAAAAGAGCCAATTCGAATTGCATGAGATCAAATCCAGGTTAGAAAACTAGAAAACTTCATGGATCAAATCATTATCTAAGGCATTAGAAAATCTATCTGATCATGGCTATGCATATTCGTAAAGCAAAATGAAGGATCAACAGATCACATTTTGGATATGGTAATTTTGAGGTGTATATAATAATAATAATAATAATATAATAATAATAATAATAATAAATAATAATAATAATAATAAATAATAATAAATAATAATAATAATAATAATAATAATAATAATAAAAATAATAATAATAATGCTTATATCGCGCCCATTAATCCACTAACAAGTGCTCTATGGCGCTTTACAATCACTCAAGATATTTAAATATATATATAAAAAATATTATTATTTAAAATATTTACCACAATGTTTGAGACAGTCTACATTAATGTTACAGGCTTAATTTGCCATCGTCAGGACTGAGTTGTTTTGTTGTTATGCACAAAACAACTCAGTCCTGACGATGGCAAATTAAGCCTGAAACATTAATGAAGACTGTCTCAAACATTGTGGTAAATATTTTAAATAATAATAATTCGCTCCATTACTGCATGTCGAGCACTTTTCGTACCATATTTGTATCAAACACGATTCAATATTTAAAAAATATATATATTAAAATATAATATTTTTAAAATCGTCAAATTGTTAATTATCAATATAAATAACTGAAAATTTCTGGACATCAAGTTCAATACATTTGTTTGATTGTGCTAAAATTTCAGACTTGTATCCTTTATGGTCTGGCAGTTACAGGCTTCTAAACTTTTCTGTTGTTTATTTTCTCGCCCCCCCCCCCCCCCCCCCCTACACACACACACACGCACACATTTCCCACTCGCCCACACCCAAATTTCGCAATATCCAGAGCGACGTGGCCCAGAGCCATGTCTTTAAAATAATTTTTTTAATGGTGGTGTGTGACACGTTTAGTTAAGAATTAATCATAAAATTTGTTAAACTGAAATTAAGTTATCACACAAATTGGTAGACTTATCCCATGATCTTACCGAATACGGTTAAGGGATATAATCGATGCAATTATTCATCTATAATTTTGTGTCAGTTTTAAACCATAGGTTGTCTTTCTTTACACATGGTTTTGTGTTTTGGTGTGTTTCATATTATGGCGGGAAATGTAAGTATTGACATAAACGCATATAATCAATTTCCAAGCATTGGGTTTTACTTGATTTGTGCTGAGGGTCGGGCAGTTACTTTTCGATCTTTATAGTTATCTGGTAGGTATCTAAATCGATGCGACACTGTGGTTCACACCATGCTGGGCGCACCTCAAAAGTATAGAACAGTAAAGTTAGGTGCCCCAAACGTAAACAAAGGTCGAGACGCACATGGCAAACCA
>NC_088366.1:43684540-43692040 GCF_034508935.2 Berghia stephanieae
AAAGTCTTGAAAATCACAATCACAATCCATGAAAATTAAATATCCCATAATCCGAAGAAGACATGAATTTAATCCAAAATCCAACACAGGAATGTATTTCAATAGGAGACAGATATCCTATTAAAACTATAGAAGAGTAAAGTTTGCTGCCCCAAACGTAAACAATAACAAGTTGCTAGTGACTTCCGTTAGGGACCGGAATAATTTACGCACAATATAGGTCTCCCAATTTTGTAGTTTGAGTTGTAGGCAATACACTTTCAGTATTGAAAATATGTTTACATAAAATCTAACAGTTGCAAAAATAATAATATAAGGCTAAATTATTATGAAAATCAGGCTCCGAATAATTCTCGTTTTGTTCACACCAGCGCAGTAATTTGCTCTGGTCTAAAAATAGATAGACTGTAACTTTTGATAAATTTTAGAAAATGTTACCTTTTGTTCCATAAAATATCCATATCTAGACATTATTTGATGCATGATCGAGTATTTATGAATATGTGTTTCTTTTGCCACCTAACAGCCAAATTTTAAAGGTTATTTTTTTCTATTATTTACATTGGAACGTGAGCTGTCAAGACAGGAACATGTGGTTTGCCACGTGCTTCTCGACCTTTGTTTACGTTTGGGGCACCTAACTTTACTGCTCAATAGCATTACTTGCAAACAACAATACCCCACTCTGCGTTTAACGGGCTTGTGGCCGTCACATTGTAAATTGTGACCGCATTAGGGTAATCGGTGTCCTAAAGACTGACATACTGACATACAATCAATGAGAACTGTAAAGAATCCATTCTAGAATTCAACAACAAACTGAAAAGCATGATAAATATCACTCTATCAAATAATTTTCTTTGCACAGGTTCACTCACACTCTCCTTTATTGCAAAACATTGATAAGTGAGAAAAAGTTTGTATTTCAATTATAAACTTAATCACATAATCTAAATGATGGAGAATAAAAACAGCTAATTATAAAAAATTTCACAGATCAAGTTATCTATTTGAACTCCGCATATTTAGCTTAATTACTCAATGACCATAAATTTTTTAAAACTGCATTGTTTCATTTAAACAAGACCATGACGCTTATGCCTGGACCGGGTATTCACAACTTCTGCATTTGCATTCCACTTTCGAATCGAATTAATCTTTATCTTATCCGTTTATTTGCAAAGTTTCTGCACTTTATAAATAAGACCATAACGCTTATGTCTGGACCGGGTATTCACAACTTCTGCATTTGCATTCCACTTTCGAATCGAATTAATCTCTATCTTATCCGTTTATTTGCAAAGTTTCTGCACTTTATAAATAAGACCATAACGCTTATGTCTGGACTGGGTATTCGCAAATTTTCCTATTGTGTTCCACTTTTCGAATCGAAATAACATCTAGTCTATCCGTTTATTTGCAAAGTTTCTGCACTTTATAAATAAGACCATAACGCTTATGTCTGGACCGGGCATTCGCAAATTCTGCTTATGTGTTCCACTTTTCGAATCGAATTAATCTCTATTTTATCCGTTTATTTGCAAAGTTTCTGCACTTTATAAATAAGACCATGACGCTTATGCCTGGACCGGGTATTCACAACTTCTGCATTTGCATTCCACTTTCGAATCGAATTAATCTCTATCTTATCCGTTTATTTGCAAAGTTTCTGCACTTTATAAATAAGACCATAACGCTTATGTCTGGACCGGGTATTCACAACTTCTGCATTTGCATTCCACTTTCGAATCGAATTAATTTCTATTTTATCCGTTTATTTGCAAAGTTTCTGCATTTTATAAATAAGACCACGACACTTATGTGTTAGATTGTTCGCAAATTCTGCCTTTGTGTTCCACTGTTCGATTAGAATTAATCTCTATTTTATCCGTTTATTTGAAAAGATTCTGCACTTTATAAATAAGACCATAACGCTTATGTCTGGACTGGGTATTCGCCAATTTTCCTATTGTGTTCCACTTTTCGAATCGAAATAACATCTAGTCTATCCGTTTATTTGCAAAGTTTCTGCACTTTATAAATAAGACCATAACGCTTATGTCTGGACCGGGCATTCGCAAATTCTGCTTATGTGTTCCACTTTTCGAATCGAATTAATCTCTATTTTATCCGTTTATTTGCAAAGATTCTGCACTTTATAAATAAGACCATAATGCTTATGTCTGGACTGGGTATTCGCAAATTTTCCTATTGTGTTCCACTTTTCGAATCGAAATAACATCTAGTCTATCCGTTTATTTGCAAAGTTTCTGCATTTTATAAATAAGACCACGACACTTATGTGTTAGATTGTTCGCAAATTCTGCCTTTGTGTTCCACTGTTCGATTAGAATTAATCTCTATTTTATCCGTTTATTTGAAAAGATTCTGCATTTTATAAATAATAATAATTGTTCAAAATTTTACCTCACACCCGATATTACAAGTACAAGTGAGCCAGGTGATGAAGATTGTCAAACAGTGTGACAGATGAAATAGGAAGAGAGAGAGAGAGAGAGAGAGAGAGGAGAGAGAGAGAGAGAGAGAGAGAGAGAGAGAGAGAGAGAGAGAGAGAGAGAGAGAGAGAGAGAGAGAGAGAGAGAGAGAGAGAGAGAGGATGAGAGAGAGATTCGTTTTTTGTTCAAAATTTCTCTCTCTCTCTCTCTCTCATATTGCACAAGGTTGTACTATTTTACTATTTATCAAGAACAGCCAAGGTGGCAACCCAGTCTCTGTATAAACTAAGCAAGATGGCAACAGGGACCTCGCTCCTTATCCAATGCCGAAGCTTTAATTTGAGTCAAACGGTTTGGTTAAAAAAAAAACACCCAAAATAAGTTCGTGTGTGATGGAAGTTGAAGTCGGCTTATTATAAAATCGTTTATGGTCTGTTTGGATTACCCTTTTTAAATAGAAAAGGTGAATATAACATAAACTTGAAGAATAGGCAAGCTAAATGAAAATTAAATTGACTGATTAAATGAGTACGCGAGGCTGAGTTGCGAACGACTACTGGGTTCCGACATTCCGATCCCAGTGTCATTCATGTTCACCGTACCGTGTTACTGTCAACACACTACACTGCATTGTTAGTGACTGGTCATGTCTTTTTTGTTTGTATGTTTTACGCAAGCTTAATAAAAATTAAATTGACTGATTAAATGAATACGTGAGGCAGAGTTGCGAACGACTCATGGGTTCCGACATTCCGACCCCAATGTCAGTGTCAGTCATGTTCACCGTACTGTGTTACTGTCTACACACTACACGGCATTGTTAGTGACTGGTCATGCCTTTTTTGTTTGTATGTTTCTTTTAATATGGGTCAATTTACAAAGAATAATAATAGAAATGTTCAAAACAAAAACTAGATTCACTATTACGTGCCTGTAATGAAGTGCTTTCCACAAACCGTGAGCGAGAATGATGGTGGAGGTAATGGCAACCATGTGGGTTTGTTATTGCTTCCTGCCTCCGTCAACCCACGCATCCAGTTGCGTAACCCACGCTGAATCTGACCAATGAAAGGACGTAGGCACACTGTCCATACAATCTTAATACGTAATAAAAGTACGCAGACGCTACCCTTTTTTTGAACCCAAGGTGCGTAGTGCGTGCAGTGTTGCCAGGTGCCTTTGCAAAAATATTGCCAACTTTATGCCAGAAATCCGCCAACTTTATCCTACTTCACCTGCGACATTTCCCCAAAATCCGCCATTTGATTTTCACACTTATAATCAACAATACTATATTGCTCCAGAATAAAAATTATGTTACTAAACTACATATACTCAACTATTTACAACTGTTTCCATTTTAAAGGCATGAAGATTCTGAGTCTCAATTTTGATTGAGCGGAAATTGTTTTGACCTTCGGTAAAGCTGAATTAGGTTGTGTATTATAGATCTAGACCAACAATGCTATTAATATAGGTGCCCCTAAAAGTGGGGAGGGAGAAGAAATAATTAGACTTCATTGCTATACATCTACTTTTTAAAAGGGTAAACAAATCATCAAAACTCCGCCATGCGCCAGGTCATTTTTTTCAAAGCCACGAGATTATAAAACCCCGCCAATTTGGAGGAAAATCTGCCAACCTGGCAATACCGGTTGCGTAGAATTGTTGTTTCAGTGTCGTCAGAGAGCGTACGTAGCCCTTCCAATTTTTTAACTTGCAAACTTATCAAGAACTGATTACCATGTAGTTTTTAAGACGATTTTACTTTTATAGCTGAAAAAAGACAAACTTAAACGGATCGATTTTATATTTATTTCATATATTCAAATGTAATTTATCAAAGATTTAATAAACAATTACTATTTCATGGTTCTTGTTTTTGTTTTATGACTTTGAGAAATTCATGACTTTCATCCAGAAACCAAAAATATTTCTTTGGCTTTTCTCCGAAATTGTGACCAGTATGGGAGCTAGTCGATATTGGTCATTATCGAGTAGCTACTGTATCGACTAACAGGAACTGGAGGCATCATCGCTAACATTTCAACTACTGGCCTGTCCCTCCAGGAACATGCGGCCACATCGACATCCGATGCGGCCGCATCATGTGGCCCTCCACATCCGACTCGGCATCTCGTCGCCTTAGAACTAGTGCGGGGCGGTCCTTGGCAAGCTTAAGAACCACGGTCCTACGGTCCTTGGGAAATGAAGACCGCAAGGACCGGTCCTAGGACCGGTCCTTTTCGACATTGAACATTCCTGAGAGACTGTTGGAAATTCGAACCGGTTTGACCTTTGAGAGCGTGGGATCGTTCATTCTTGAACCGTTAAAGACCGCTACACGATGAAAACCGTGGCCTACAGGAGTAAAACACACGGAGTAGTCACACTCATTTCAAATTGTAACCTAATTAGAGAAGAGGGGTGATGCCTTTATTTGCTCACCGTACTTCATTGTTACTTCGATAATTTAATAAAATTTGAAATTTATCCCCATTAACGGAGATAATGGCATCGCCCAAGGCGTTGATCGAGTTGTTCGTGGCGTTGATACACACACGCAACTCCTACCCCCCCCCCCCCCCCACACACACACACACATTAGAGGGCAGCGAACATTGAAGAGTAAGAGAGAGACGTGAAGTTATAATAAGAGGGGGTGGATGAGGTGATAAGAGGGGTCGATGGTGACTTTTCGCCAGATCTAACAAACTCAGCTACCCATTCATTGCTGAGTAGACAGGATTCAGAAAAAAATCGACTGCACCCGGGATCGATCTCTGGCCCTTTGCGTATAAAGAGAGTGCTCTATCAACTGAGCTATCGGGGTCCCCAAATATTCTATTGGACTTTTTTAAAATTCAGACGTTATAACTGGGTTTTTTGGAAGGAAGAAACTAATGAAACTCATATTATTTGATTAGTAAAAACACCAAACGAAATTTTAATATTATTGTATTATTTTAAATGACAACACTGCGATAGAAAGGAGTGGTGACAAGAGATGGACAAAAGAAAACAAAAAATCGGATTTGCTACTTGCTAGGTTCGACACACACACACACACACACACACAAACACACACATCTTTTGTAGTCACATACATTTCAAACAATAACCCATTAGAGTAGAGGGGTCATGCCTTCACCATAGATCATTGTCATTGCGATCATTATGGTGTAGTAAATTTTGAAATTTACCCCGTATAATGGAATCGTCCAAGGCGTGCGCCTCCTGTTCCCCCCATCTCACACACGAAAGGGCGGTTTGCGGAGTGGAGGTTGGTGGTCGTCTGCCTGTATGGTCGTCTGTGTCGTTTAGTGTATGGCAAAGGGGGGTGGGTGCGATTAATTAAGTGGGATGGGTGGTGATTGGTGGAAGATAGGCAACCGAAGCAACGAATCGCTGGGGAAGCAGTAGGCTATGGCGCGAGACCGTAGGACCGTGGTCCTTGCAAGGACCGCCCCGCACTAGTTGAAAGGTGATAAGAAGTGAGGACCGCCGCCGATCTTCCCCTCTGGGACCGGTCTTCGGTTCACAGCTAAAAGACCGTCGGACCGCGGTCCAGACGGTCTTCAGCGCGGCACTACTTAGAACTGCTTTATTCCATCTCCAGATATTCTTGTTTTGAGAAAATGTAGTTTAAAGTTTTGGATCAAAGTTTGGTTACTTATTTATTGTCCGATTTTGATGCGAGTTTGCAAGGACCTTAACCCTATTTTCATACTAAAATAGAAAGTCCTATTTCCTGATTTGGGGTCCATTTGGCCCCCATGACTTGCAAAGAGAAAAATACTAGAAAGTCCTATTTTCTGAGTTGGGGTCCATTTGGACCCCATGACTTGCACATAGTAAAATACTAGAAAGTCCTATTTATTTCTTATTTGAGGGCCATTTATCCCCCATGATTGTACAATGGAAAATTCAGTTAAAATCATATTTTCTCATTAAATGTATATAGGCAATATAAGTTTGCATCATTTTGTTGTTTTTGTTGTGACATTATGCATCTATTTATTTAGTGACAAAGTCGTGTCAATATGATCCAAAACTTACTGGTAGATGGCATCTACAATAATTGTCTTGGTCATTTTGTTTCCTGTTTGCTGTCCAATATGATGAGCGCCAGTTTCAGTTACCTACTTTTTCATCAACTCTAATCAAGACACACCCAAGTAAGTACTAACTCATTACTTTTTTTTCATTAGATATGTGATGATTATTCTGACACTTATCCTATGTAAAGAAAAATGAATTGAAAGTATCGTTAACTTTATGATTGTAGTACCAGCTAGAATCGCCAAATATGAAATGATGAAACAATAATGGATACATGAAATCGCTAATATTCAATTTAATGTTTCTTCCAATACTTGCCTTACTTTCGCTTCTCGATTATCTTTTCTTATTGTGTGTACCCTACCTAACCACAGATTTGTTTGTAACTTCTTATGACAAGTGATTTATTTTCTTGTACCGTTATTCAATCTCTAGATGAACTAATAAATTAGCTTAAATGTCTACATTATGTTTCAGTCATATTGTATTGATATTATTGCTTTTGAATTCTTAAATTTGCTAACTAAATGATTTGTATGTTGCTGGGTGTTTTTTTTTTTTTAATTTTCAACCATCCGTTATGTGGTCTAAATTATGTTGCATTGGACCTAAACCATGACGAATGGAGAAAGTGCAGCATCCTTGGTAGTTTGAATACTCAGATATACATTGAGTTGTAGTCTGCTGGGGCAACCCCAGTGCATGAGGAAGGTATGTCACCTACTATTTATTTAAAACTGAATGGTACCTATTACATTTATATGTGTAATGGTTGTTAGCTCGGAGTTAATAACAGGCATCATATGAAATCTAATATGAGAATCTGAGTTTCAATTCTGATTGTTAGAATGTCATTTCTCCAAACAGTAACAGCATTATCAAGTATGTTTCTATTGTATGAAATAGTAAAATAAATATTAAGTTGGTGTAAGATTAGTTTATCTTTAACCAGTGAATTGACAGAATATCATCAATTAATAAT
>NC_088366.1:43697040-43769540 GCF_034508935.2 Berghia stephanieae
ATTTTTCCAGATATTCTCTGCATGAATCAGCCCTACAATAAGGAGAGGGGATACGGGGAAAGGAATTTATATGACTTCTCACCACGTCTAAGCTCTCATCGCTAATTTTGTTTTTAACATTCTTCCCACTCTTTGGTGGCAAAGGTACACCAGTTTCAACACATCTCCGTTTCTCATAAAAATATGAAATTCTTATTTGAGAAATATCAAGAGTTGATAAGAAAAATGTCTTACAAACTTGTACTTTTAAAGAAGTGCCACCACATCGCAGAAAGTACTTGTAGCTGAACACTTTAGGCTTTTCATTGGTTACAGCTCTGCATCTTGCCTTTTCACATCTAATTGTGTACTCACTATAAAAGTGAGCTTTTGTCTCGTCATTCAGAGACCAAAACATTTTATTTATATTTTTTCTTTCTTCTTCAGAAATTTTTTCATTACATTTAAATTTACAATTTGAACAATTTTTCACAGTTTTTACTTTCTTTTCAGGAATTATTCCTTTAGTCTTAAGGCTCTGATACTCCTGACCAGCTTGTCTCTTTGTCTTAGAAACATTCCTTTTCCACTGAGTAGGGTCTCTTTTCCTTTTCCTGGTCACTGTGGGCCTGTTTGATGAAATAGCAAGAAAAAAAAAAGAATGTAATCATAATCAATTCTAATTCTATCAGTATTAAAATAGAGCCACTTTTTCATTAAAGGAGATTCAAGGTCTCGCAACATTTTAAGACAATATATAAGTAATAAATTCTAGCATTCAACGCAGCAGAAAAACATCCTCAACTTTAGGCGAATAAACTATAGAGAATATTCACACAAAAATATATATAAAGCTGCAAATCTACACCATCCATCTCAGAACAACCACAGATGTAGAAATATCACAGTAACATAAGTAACCGTAAAAAAGAAATACACAAATAAAATAAATAAAAAATAACAGTGTGCCACAGCTTAACAAAAAAATTGATTAGTAATGAAATTCTTGGATGATTAAAATATCTTACGTTAGATCGGTAGCATTTTCTTCAACTGAATTCGCCAGGTTTTCATTCTGTTCCATTGTATTTAGATCTATTGTTCGTAAGGGTTCGTCTGATATGCAATCTACAGGTCTGGAAATAAATAGAGAATAAAAATTTTACCAGATGTAAAGAAAATACAATGTTGAATGAGAATTAATAAAGCAATAATACAATATGTCAATAAATAATTTTAGATCTTTGACTGTCATTTATTCTTATGGAAAAGGTTAATAAAAAAATATAATCCAGATCTATTGACATTACAGCAACAACCTATTCATCATCACTAAATGCCTATAGACTCCACTTTAGGCGAATCAACTATGGAGATTATTCACAGCAGAAAATATATATAAAGCTGCAAATCTACACCATCCATCTCAGAACAACCACAGATGTAGAAATATTACAGTAACATACGTAACCGCAAAAAATAAATACACTAAAAAAAATTTTTTAAAATAAAATAACAGTGTGCCACAGCAAAACAAAAAAATTGATTAGTAATGAAATTATTGGATGATTAAAGTATCTTACGTTAGATCTGTAGCATTTTCTTCAACTGAATTCACCAGGTTTTCATGATGTTCCATTGTATTTAGATCTATCTTTCGTAAGGGTTCGTCTGATATGCAGTCTACAGGTCTGGAAATAAATAGAGAATAAAAATTTTACCAATGTAAAGAAAATACAATGTTGAATGAGAATTAATAAAGCAATAATACAATATGTCAATAAATAATTTTAGATCTTTGACTGTCATTTATTCTTATGGAAAAGGTTAATAAAAAATATAATCCAGATCTATTAACATTACAGCAACAACCTATTCATCATTATCAAATGCCTATAGACTCCACTTTAGGCGAATCAACTATGGAGATTATTCACAGCAGAAAATATATATAAGGGAGCGTTCACATATTACGTCATCAGCTAGGGGGGGAGGGGGGGTCTACCAAATGTTGACATGTGTTGACATGGGGGAGGGGGGGGGGGGTCAGACCCAAGATGATGTCATCAAAACATAGGCAAATTAGGCCTATTTTATTAAATGCAAGAGCTTCAAAAATGGCATTCAAAATAAATTAGCAAAAAGGTGAAAAATTATGTTGATCTGGAAAAAAGGAACTTTGAAGCTGCTGGAAAAATATTAGCCAATATTTGGTCCGAGTCGATAATAGATGGATACCCAGTAGTTGGAAAATTCATCCCTCCACCTGAAAATCCAAGACCCAAACTTCAATTTCAAGAAACAGATGATTGGAAGATAAAACACATTCGTCAATCCCAATATCTGCTGCAAATAGTGAAATGCAGTGACAACTCATGCTGCAAACCTTGGCGTACTAACTATTCATCTTTTTTTTCCAGAGCGTTTTCTGCCACCACCTGTACCACTTGCTTCATGTGATGATGGTTTGGAGATAGGCAATAATGGAAGATTTGGAAGCCTATTTCAAAGTTTGTTCCTTTCAAAACAGCTAAAGATAAATTGCTATGATGAGTATTGCCCATCTCTCAAGAAACAAGATGGGAAAGGGGTATCACTTCTCAAAAGGCGAACTTGCCCTAAATGTTCATTGTATCACTCCTCGATCACAGCAATGAAAGACCATTCACCAAAATGCGGCATACCAGAAAAACAGCAAATGGGAGAAAGTGATGACGATGAAGATGAAATTGATGATACTATTTATAGTACATTGCCAGAGGTCCAAGGCAGAAACATTTTTGAATCAATTAATTTTATGTTTGGAAATTGAAACAGAAATTCATTCCACTAAAAGGCTAATATGCTATAAAATAATTTGCCTCCTATACTATTTTAAATTACACTTTCTGAATTTTTTTTAATAGCACCTGCACCAAGTAGCCTAATTTAAATAATGTTTGTTAGATTTTATCTTTGCAAATTTAAATTTTATGTCCCCATTGTATCGTAAAATATAAATTATCAACAGTTTCTGAAATTAATAAAATGTCTGAATGTGTTTTATCAAACGTTGATAATCAATGTTTATGGTTTGAAAAATGAATAATAAATATTGTGAAATTAAAGTTATCTTTTAGTTTTTATTAAATTAGATGACGTCATCATCTGTTGGGGGAGGGGGGGGGGGGTCAGGTCAATGATGACAAGTGATGACTTGGGGGAGGGGGGGGGGGGTCTAAAAAGGGCAAATTTTTGATGACGTAATATGTGAACGCTCCCTAAGACTAAGACTGCAAATCTACACCATCCATCTCAGAACAAACATAGTTAGCGAAAAAAAAAATAAAAACAAATAAAATAAATAATAAAAACATAAGTGTGCCACAGCATAACAAATAAATTGATTAGTAATGAAATTATCAGATGATTAAAGTATCTTACGTTAGATCGGTAGCATTTTCTTCAACTGAATTCGCCAGGTTTTCATGCTGTTCCATTGTATTTAGATCTATTGTTCGTAAGGGTTCGTCTGATATGCAGTCTACAGGTCTGGAAATAAATAGAGAATGAAATTTTACCAGATGTAAAGAAAATATAATGTTGAATGAGAATTAATAAAGCAATAATACAATATGTCAATAAATAATTTTAGATCTTAGACTGTCATTTATTCTTATGAAAAGGTTAATAAAAAAATATAATTTAGATCTATTGACATTACAGCAACAACCTATTCATCATTATCAAATGCCTATAGACTCCACTTTAGGCGAATCAACTATGGAGATAATTCACAGCAGAAAATATGTATGACTGCAAATCTATACCATCCATTTCAGAACAAAAAAAAAGGTTCTTGTGAATGAACAAATATATACTAGTACTGGGATAGCAGACTATCAGTATCAGTTCCTCCAAGCAAGTGCGCCACGTCTTACCTTTCATCATCAGCATCTCTTTTTACTGTATTATTCCTGCATGTTGAATTTGCATTCTGACATGTAAGTTGTGTATATGTCACGGTCTCTTGTTCTTCGTGCGGACTTGGTGGAATGATGAAGTCTGGGTCCTCTGGTTCACTCAAACTTTGACTCAATGGATCGCTGTTACTGTTATCTCCATTTTCCTCCCTGGAGATAAAATCAAATAATAATATAATATCATGGTCACATTCAGACTACTTCAGTATATCATTGACATATGAAGGATAACAGGCAAAATCCAAGTAGACTGAGATATATACTAGATGTAGGCTACGACTCAGACTCAACTTAGAAGACTAAGACAGATTTCTACTCTTCCACAGTTTCAGTTTCAAAAAAGCTTTATAAACTTAAGTTGGGATTGGATTGGTGTGCTTGAATGTATCTTGGCTTGTCGTGAACTAAGTAGACTTATTATTATGCAAGGAAATATAGTTATAAATAAGTTGCCAGCAAAATAATATCTCTATTGTTACAGTTATTTGTAACTTTGTTTGGTAGATATTTCGTTGCACACTCTGTCGTCTGCTCGACTTGATCACTTTGTGCTTGTTAATAAAAAAAACGAAAAACATTAACCAGACAATAGCAGAATAAAAATGTCTTTAAAATCAGTTATAACTAAAACAAGTGTTCTTTATTTATTAATATAAATCATGCGAATAACAAATACTACTTACATGGCATCTAACAGCAACGAAGCAGCAACAGCTGACGAAAAAAGTCGGCGTCTAGGGGCAGCCATTTTTCTTTTTCAGTCTTGTTTACAAAATATCATGTGACATTTTAGTCGCTCTCCATTGGTTAAAATGGAGATGGAACAAAGCAGAATGAATTTCACGGAAATAAATAATTCAGATCTCAAAATATGTACATGTAATAAAGTGTACTTAATAAATAACCAGAGTTGATTTAGATTTTAGCAATATCTTCTTTCTGACTCACTATTTTTTCTCTGGGTTTCTTACGTAGATAGCAGAGTTACAGTTACTGCCCTTCGGCAAGTTATCTCATTTTTAAGTAAATTTGGAGATGGAATAAAGCAGTTCTGAGGCGACGCTGTCAGCAATAACCTCAAGGATCTTGGTTTTCATGTATTACAACAATTTCATTGATTCTTTGTTGTAAATGGAAATATTTCTTAATTTAATTGTTAGCAGTTCATACATCTTTGAAAGGTAATTTTCAAAGACATTCATGTGATTTTCAAAGATGATTTTTTAGGTTCTACGCAGAAGAAGTAGCAGTCCTTGTTATGATTTCCCAGTCTTCAAACGGCATCTAAAAACCGATCTTTTTCATTCTTCTTATCTTGATTCTATGTGAATTTCGAACAAGATGTGTATGACTGTTGTAAGACCAAGAAAAAAAAGGCCAATTTGACGTCACCATGGGTGCATACGACGGAGCAGAAGTGTGCGAACTAGTCGGCCTCTACATCACGCACCAGATCAAGGACCAACTACCTAACATAAACTTCGGCCTCTACAGGGACGATGGACTAGGAACACACACCACAAAATCAAAATCCAACATTGAGAGAATGAAGAAAATACTCATAAAATTGTTCAAGGATCTCGACCTCAAAATCACACCAGAAACTAACCTACACCAAGTCGATTTCCTGGACACAACCCTCTGCCTCAAAACTAACACGTATAGACCATACAAGAAACCCAACAGCGCCCCATTATACATCCACAAACACTCCAACCACCCACCTACGATAATAAAACAAATACCTACTATGATAGAGCAATGGCTAAACAACCTCTCTTCAAATGAAGACATATTCAACGAAACAAAACAAGACTACGAATGACACTCAAACAGAGCGGACACACCCCAGCACTGAAATTTAAAAAAAAAATGAATGCACGCCACAACACCAAAACAAAACAGAAAAAGGAACATAATATGGTTCAACCCGCCGTTCAACAACGCAATCACTTCAAATATCGGCAAACAGTTCCTTGCACTCATCGATAAACACTTCCCGAAGAACCATCGCCTGCACAAAATAATCAACAGAAACAACGTCAAGATAAGCTACAGCTGTGCACAAAACATGAAACAGATCATTACCAACCACAACAGACAAATCATATCCGAACCCAACAATATCAATAAAAATAAAGACAACTGCAACTGTAGAAAGAAGGACAATTGCCCTCTAAAAGGAAACTGCCAAAAAAGCGCCATAGTCTACAAAGTCACCATAACCACTGACAACACCGCAGCACAATACATCGGCAGCACAGAACCCCCATTCAAAACAAGATACAACAATCACACAGCCTCAATAACATATGAAAGCAAAGCAAAAAGCTCAAAATTAGCAATGCACTATTGGGAACAAATAAACACTAATAAAACACTAACAATAACCTGGGAGGTCGTCAGGCAAAGCAGCCCTTACAGATGCGGTGCTAGAAAATGCAACAGAGAAACTGGAAATATTATTACACAGCCACAGAAACAACAGCACCTTAAACAAAAGATCAGAACTAATGACAATGTGCAGGCACTCTAATAAATTCAAGCTCAAAACGCAAAAAGGTCAAATAACCCTTCCTCCCTCCCCTTCCCCCCCCCCCCTCCCGACCTTATTATACTCATCCTCTCCCCTGCCCCCCGCTTCCCCACGCAACCACATTCCACACCAATATCATACTCACACATGTATACACCACACACAACACACTCACACACACACACAAACACACACACACACACACACACACACGCACATAATATAAGCAATGAGAGCACTCTACAACAATGTCACTACACATCAACACTAATCACCACTACACAACGGAAGTAAGGACACAAGGAGTGTAAACACCAATCTCAAACGGAATACATTTTTCTTCGGACATTATGCCAACTGAAGACGTGAACGAAAGACAGAAACATATGTCTTGGCCACATATAAGTGAGTGATACAATTTATATTTTATATTAGGTCTAACCATCATTAT
Organism: Berghia stephanieae; assembly: GCF_034508935.2. Taxonomy (NCBI): domain Eukaryota; kingdom Metazoa; phylum Mollusca; class Gastropoda; order Nudibranchia; family Aeolidiidae; genus Berghia; species Berghia stephanieae. The sequence continues at coordinate 43,703,969 of NC_088366.1, forward strand.
CGAGCACTTTCGTACCTACGAGTACCCACCAACACTCATATATATATATATATATATATATATATATATATATATATATATATATATATATATATATATATATATATATATATATTCAAGTATAATTCAAGTATAATTATGATCAACTTCTAAAATATTGTTTCGATCGCTCGCTCTCATCAGGAATTATATATATATATATATATATATATATATATATATATATATATATATATATATATATATATATATATATATATATATTGTAAAAACAAAAACCATAAAATAATATAAAATAATAGTGCTGAACCTTTTGAAAAAAAAAGGAACTATTTATAACATATTTCAAGTATAATTATGGTAAACTTCTACAATATTGTTTCGAGCATTCGCTGTCATCAGAAATTTAAAGTGAAGTAGAGTGTTTGCGTTTATGGTTGTTCGTAATTACATAAAAGGTGTTTGTTTCTGTGTCTCCGTGAAGATAGTTCGTTTCTTCTATTGAGTGTTGCTATGTTCGGTTTTGTGATCATGTAATTTTTTCTTCCAAGCAGAGGTTACAAATCCTAGAAGAGGGGGAGTACGACTGTGCTCTGGAGATTATTTTCCATGTAATGCAGTGTTGTATGTTTTTTTCTTTGAGGTTCCGAATGTGTTCGCTTAAGTAGAATGTCGTTTGCGTATGTTTTTGAAGGAAGATTTACGCCGGTTGTATCTGGTTTTGAATGAACATTCAGTGAATCGAATGTATGTTTCTTGTTTTGGTGTGGCTTGATAAATAATGTTTTGATCCGGGCAATATGCCCACTAAACGGCAATTGCCTGACTCGAAACGTTTTTTACCAAGCCACAGTTACACGCCCAGACACACCAAAACATTTTATTTTCAATTGTATTTACACCTCCTAATTTTATTTTCTACATCACGATGTAAACATAAAACACGAGAGATGGGGGTAGCCTTTGCAGAAGCATGAACAACAACCACAAACATAAATAAATAAAAGAAAGAAAAGAGGGAAACATATCAACACTTTCCAGGTCTTTGCAAGAAATAATATCTTGTCAATGTTAACTGTCGAGAGTTCGGAATTCTTTTCGGAAATAAGGTCTTCTGCTTGGTTGTAAATAATACAAATAATATCTTAAAGATTTATTTCTAGGATGAAATAAAAACGAATTGCTTTACGCGGCCCAGCACAAGCTACCTGAATAGCTTTTACTTCCGGGCATGGCCTTATGTGTAGAAGTCAACGATCTGGATATATTCAATTATTTATTTCATCATTTATCAACATATATTTGTCATTATTAAAACAGAACCAAATTGACAAAAAGTAAAGATTAAGTAATGATTTAAAACAAAATAATAATTCAACAAAAAAAAAAAAAAAAAAAAAAAAAATCTTTGAAAATATGAGTCTTGAGAAATAGAGCAGTAAAGTTAGGTGCCCCAAACGTAAACAATAACAAGTTGCTAGTGATTTCCGTTAGGGACCGGAATAATTTACGCACAATATAGGTCTCCCAATTTTGTAGTTTGAGTTGTAGGCAATACACTTTCAGTATTGAAAATATGTTTACATAAAATCTAACAGTTGCAGAAATAATAACATACGGCTAAATTATTATGAAAATCAGGCTCCGAATAATTCTCGTTTTGTTCACACCAGCGCAATAATTTGCTCTGGTCTAAAAATAGATAGACTGTAACTTTTGATAAATTTTAGAAAATTTTACCTTTTGTTCCATAAAATATCCATATCTAGACATTATTTGATGCATGATCGAGTATTTATGAATATGTGTTTCTTTTGCCACCTAATAGCCAAATTTTAAAGGTTATTTTTTTCTATTATTTACATTGGAACGTGAGCTGTCAAGACAGGGACATGTGGTTTGCCACGTGCTTCTCGACCTTTGTTTACGTTTGGGGCACCTAACTTTACTGCTCTATAGAGCATCCAAAAGTATCGACTTGGCAACCAAAATATTCATGTACATATCAAGGCTTAATAAGTACTGAGCACTAGTATCGACTAACGCCCCGTCTTAGTAACGAGTGACTGACCACTAGGCTACTGCTGAACATTACAAGCGCACGAATGGTCAAAGAAAACAAAACAGAGCGTTAAAATGATATTTAAAAAAAGGATGTTTTTATATTTTTGCCCCACATAATAAGGTTGTAATTGCCACGATTGCAATAATTCCAGTGTTCAGTGTATACGAAGGCTGGCTTGATAATTGGATAAAGATGGATGTGTCCGCGACTGCGAGAGCAACACTTTGCATCAAACACGACCGCCTTCTTGAGTACTTCTGCACAGATGACCAAGAAGCGATCTGTTCTAGGTGTTATATCATGGGCGATCATAAAGACCATACAATTGAGTCGTTTGAAGAGAAAAATAAGACGCTGATTGCATCGTTAGAAAATGGAATCGAAAGGGCAACTGTGGTTTACAATAAGCTATTAAAACTTAACAAGATTTCAGTGACCAACAATTTGAAAACTGAGAAAGCAAAGCTTGTAGACAATGTTGTTCAAAGTTTTACTTGTTTGCGTACTGCACTTAAACGCAGAGAAGATGATTTATTAAATGAAATTGATAGCATTTATAAGGACAGAATTTCGACCGTAAATGGAGTTGTAGAAAATGCAAAAAATGACAAACAAAACCTGGAAAAGGCTCTGGCTGAATCAAAATTGCTCATTGAAAATCAGGGCCTTATGGTTGATGGTGACAGTCTCTTAGAAACCATCCATTCAGCACCACATATCCCTTGCATTGTATCACAGCTTACATCTCCTCTTACAGCATGGGATAAAACCCATATGGAAGACATTGTTGAGGCCATTGGCTCATTTGGAATCATTAAAGATGACAAAGAGGAAACTATTAGACTAAAAACGATAGAAGAAGCACCAGAAATGATTGAAGCTGATGACAACATTTTAAGAATTCCTGTATTGACCCAAAACAGTTGTGATTCACATTCTATTTCAAGCGTTGATACAGGGGAGGATATTATTATTGAAAGTGATTCGGAGTCGATTGTTACTACATTGTCTTCATTCTCAAATCATAGTTCAAATTCAAGGAGCAAAGAAATATCGGTACCTCAAGTCAAAGGTCAATGTAAACAAGCAGTCGTAACTCATATTCGTTCACCTAATGACTTTTATGTCCAGTTGCTTATGAATAAGAGTACCTTGGAAAAGTTGTCTCAAAACATGAATGCTTGGTGTCGTAAAAGATCTTCAGCTAAAAATATCCCCAACATTTTAGAAAGAGGAATGCTTGTTCTTGCTTGTTACTCAGAGGATAATCAATGGTACCGAGCTCGTGTGTTGGATGTTGATGTGTCAGCTGGAACTGGAGATGTTGGAATGAAGGTATTTCTTTTTATTTAGGTCTACACATTATATACATATTGTTTTTCTGCACCTCCAACACTCCCTTATCTGCATCACAAGTGCAATCTTATTGTTTTCTTTGATGGGTGTTTCTGTCATAGACAAGTCTTTTTGTCATCGCAAAAAATAGTATATCTGGCTTTATTAATATAAAACAGGTGATGATGACGTATTGGTAAAACAGTTTTCCTCTTGAAAGACATGAGATTAAATATCACACATTATAGGTGGTTATATAATGTAGTGGTTAAACTGATTGCCTAGAAGGTACAGAGTTCAAATCCTCATGACGACAATTTTAAAATCATTTTTATATTATTTTATCTTATTTTAAACCATTTTTATTATTTTGTCATTTTTTTATTTTTTTAGTTCTCATCAGTATTTGTTTAGCTTGTTTGTTTTTTAAAACTTTTTATCAATTTTAAACATTTAATTTTAATACTATTTTTTCTTTGCTTATTAATATTATTATTATATTGTTGGCTGTGCATGTTGATATTATGATACTGAAAATATGAATAGTAATAAAGAACAAAAGGGGGGTGGGTGGGCATGGTACACGAATACTGATCATAATCACACAAAAAAAATGATAATAGATTGATGGCGACAATAACGTAATGATAAATAATCATAATACTAATTTATTATTATTACAGAGAAATCTGTCTTGGAGTGATATTTGATCAAGTCCTTCGTCTACAACTTAATCAAAAATTGAATGCCACTTTTGTTGTTTTAAATTATTTAAATGTCGGTCGCACATAATCAATATATTTTTTTGAATTAAGAGGCATACAGATGTCTTCCTTTTTATAACTTTGGTGGCTTTCTTTTTGTGATGATCAAAATACTGAACTGATCAGAGCCGCTCTTGCATTGGCCGTAATTTTTATCACAATTTCTAGCACAGTTCTATGTGTTGCGCAGATAGCATGATATCTAATCACTTCCTTTAAATTATTCAACTATAGTCCTGCATAGGCAAAAGGCCCATTGAGCTGGAGTTTGAGTAACATTAAAAAGGCAACAACCATCAAGTGCTTGCTACACTAATTGCTGTGTATTATCTACTATATCTAATTGATCCAGCTTCCCAAACAGTGCTGGGTGAATAGAGGAAACTGTTCAAAATGCCTGTTACTGAGGATTAAGGACATGAACTGCAGAGATGTCTTAGCCTGGGCTTGAGCCCTTGGACCAAAATTTAGGTTCTAATGTGAATTCGAGTTCATGACTGTATCTTTTAAACTACAACACCAGTCTCACAAACAAGTCTCACAAATATCGCCCTTCTCAGGAAACCCTAGAGACCTAAACAACCGCATCACAACAACTGAAGTTAGAAATAGCATAAAGTGCCTAAACAATAACAGATCCCCAGGCGAAGATGAAATTCCCGCTGAATTGCTGAAATGCAGTACCCTCTCCCTGGATCTGAGCATTGCAAACATAATGAACAAAACATTCTCAACACACAAAGACTGGGACATAAACAGCGGTGTCCTAATTACAATACAAAAACCAGGAAAAACGAAAGGACCCGTAAACAACCTGCGCCCAATAACATTACTGAATACCATAAGAAAAACACTATCAACTATTGTCCTCAACAGAATTAGACCGAAAATAGAAAAATATCTATCACATAGCCAAAGCGGGTTTTCGCCAAGACCGAAGCACATCGGACGTTGTATGGACACATAAATGGTTGGCAGCAAAGGCACTCAAAGAAAACATATCCATAACAATAACCGGAATCGATATGTCCGCAGCCTTTGATACGATCGACAGAGGAAAACTTTTGGAGATATTAACAGACATAGTAGACGAAGACGAGCTCCGAATAATCCGATTTCTCCTCAGCAACACAAAGATACAACCAAGGATATACGGGGCCACAAAACAGACGCAGTTCGAAAGTAACATCGGGACCCCCCAAGGAGATAGTCTGAGCCCGATTCTGTTCACAATATACTTAGAACACGCTCTGAAAGAAGTTCGAAAAGTCATTCCAAAACCAACGACTCATATTGAGAATGCAATCCCTAGAGAAATCGCCTATGCAGATGATGTCGATTTTATTGGATCAACACCAGCAAATATAGACATCATACAAAATACCCTCATGAAATATAACCTCCAAGTCAATGCCAATAAAACCGAATTTACAACAATATCGAGGAACAAAGAGGAATGGAAAAGAACAAAAAAAGTAGGCTCACTAATTGGAGACACCGAGGATGTACAAAGAAGAAAACAGCTATCAAACGCCGCACTCAGTAAACTCACCAATGTATGGATTAGAGGTGACAAAATAAAGAGAAAAACCAAACTAAAACTGTACCGTGCTCTTGTAAAACCGGTACTTCTGTATAACTGCGGCACTTGGGCGTTGACAAAATCCGAAGAAGAACATCTGGATGCCTTCCATCGCACACAGCTAAGAAGGGTACTGGACATCAAATACCCAAAAAAGATCTCAAATGAATCACTCTATAAGATCACAAAAGAAAGACCAATCTCCCTTGACATTTTACAACAACGATGGCAACTTTTCGGTCACATACTACGCAGGGACCAAAACATACCAGCTAACCAAGCCATGTCGGGATACTTTCAAAAACACGGGAACCTTTTCAGAGGAAGACCGATCACAACACTCCCTGTAATCCTAAACAAAAACCTCACAACACTTGGACAAAGCATTAGTCTCATAACGGCAGGGGACCTTGAAAATCTGAGAACCCTAGCAGAGGACCGGCAATATTGGAGACACCTCACACAGGAAATACTGGAAACAGCCAAGGCGACCCGATCTTTCGGTCGAGACGCGAAAGGCATCTAAGAAAACACCAGTTAAAACCATTATTATTATTTGAAAATGTTGATTGAAGTAATTTCCAACTAGAATTTTATGTGGCAATTATTTCTATTCATCCATGTTTTCTCTTTTGAAATTGCACCGGTCACTGCTTTTCCTTGTATTTTTTTTTTTAACATCCAGGCACACGTCATGTACTTTGATTTTGGCAATGAGGAGAAGCTTCCCCTGAAGAGCCTTCGTAAAATGGAGACCCGCTTTTCACGGTACCCTCCATTATGTTTTCATTGTTCCTTGTATGACATCACTCCATTTTACAACCAAAATGAATGGGAGAATAATGCCATACAAGAATTTTTCAGGCTCACTCGTAACCAAGTGAGTACCAGAGATATTTGACTGTTGACATTTTGTAACTCCATTATAAACTTTAAGTCTTAATAATAAATTATCAAAGAGTGCTTGTAAAACTCATTTAGATAAAATGAAAAAAATTATTGTCATTATCATAACCAATTATATCATTTAAAGGACTTTTGCGATGGTTAAAGTATTACACATACAATCAGAAAGGATACAAAACCTCTTTTTACTACTGCCATATTTGAAATTATTACATAATTGCACATTTTTTTCAAGGGCTTAAATGTTCAGTGAAAAAGCAATACTTGCCTTAGTCCTGAACTAATCTTGAAGTTTTGTAGAACTGAGATGAAACTTTCCAAGTAGCTAAATAATAACAACAATATACATGAAGTGGATGTTTTGGATATTAATTCTTCAATAGCACAATGAGCTAAAAAAACACCCATAAAAAAACCCATAATTTTTAATATTTATGTGGGTAGAAAACAAAAGATGTAAGGAGAATGGAAAAATAATAATGCAATAACAAAGGTAGAGATAAGAGTGAAGTGTCATTCATTAAGCACTGCTGCCTTGATGAAGTATGAAAAGATGAAAGGGAGTGTGGGCTGTCCTTAGTATGGCAGAAAATTATTCCGTATAAAGTTTGACTTTGACTTGACAATTTAGGGAGCAGGCACTGGTTTAAGATAAAGATCTGAAAAAGTGTGTATGAAATAGTGCAAGACAAAGCAGGAAAGGAAAATACAATTTTTTTTAAAAAGCATCCCAAAAAATCAGCCTGCCTCTAACAATTTAACACATCTGCAGGAGTATGAACTATTATGGCTTTATAAATTTTATTATGAAAGTTTCATCATGATGCAGCAGCAATGGCCTCTCAGGTGAATAAAATTGAGTGAAGCTAGTGACGGGTACTAAAATGATCTTGAAAGTGTTGTAGGCACCTAAAAACAAACGAGTATACTAGGTTTGCATCAGTCTGGAACCACAATTCCATTTTGATTCTTGTTATTGAAATTGAAAAAACAAAACAAAAGAAAAGCAGCAATCACAAATTTGTTTTTTTTGACATGACAACATGATATGTTATTTATTAAGATAATGATGATAGCATTTTATACATATATTAGATATTACTAGTTATATTATAATACTAATTATATAAATTTTTCCCTTAAACAATCTGACAATCTTACTTCACCAAAAAATCAAGTGCGTCTTAGTTCATGTTCGTCCGTTCACTTTAACTGCATTGAAATTAAAACTTACATACAGTGGAACCTCCCGATAACGGCATGCCACAGGCCCGATTTTTTATGTCGTTATCCGCGGAGGTGTCGTTATTTAGAGGTTTCCAAGATGGCGGACAAAGTGGGCGTGGTAAGGCCCGCGGGACCAGTTTTTATTAACCTTGACAAAACAAACAAAACATTGTAGTGTATTCCTCTTAGAGGGTTCTTGTGCGTGTGTCTGGATGAGACATTTAGGTGATCTGAACTGAGTACACTGATAGTGTGCTCCTAGAATCTACATCTGTTCCCTGTTTAAACCATTACCCTTTGTCTTACTTTTTCTTATGTCATTTCAATTGTAAATTCTTCCTTTTTACTGGCGCTGATATGACATAGATGTGTCACAAGCGCTGTAAAACCATTTAAAACAAACAAACAACAGGTAATTCGGACGCTGTGAGTTAGATACAATTCCTCATCCTCTTCCTCCTCCTCCCACAAAAACACTACTACTACTACTACTACTACTACTACTACTACTACTACTACTACTACTACTACTACTACTACTACTACTACTACTACTACTACTACTACTACTACTACTACTACTACGTTCTCATTGGTTCAAGAAGGAATAGTTTTTATTGAGTACTCATACTCGGTATTTTTAGTATCAGATATCTACGAAAACTGCCGAAAATCGCCAAAATGATGTCATTATTCGGAGGTTTTATTAAAAAATGCGTCGTTACTTGGACGTTTTTTTTACTGATCTTAAATAGAAAAAAAATAGGGACCACGGGTCAATGTCGTTATCAGGAGGTTGTCGTTATTCTGAGGTGTCGTAATCGGGAGGTTCCACTGTAGTAGGATACTGTTGAATTTATAATTGGTAGCATATATATATATATATATATATATATATATATATATATATATATATATATATATATGTGTGTGTGTGTGTGTGTGTGTGTGTAATGGATAGTTTCTTTACTGTTTTATATGGACAATGTTCGCCAATGTATTTGCATTTGGTGGATAGCAGTGTCTGCTGAATGGTTTCTCTCTCTCTCTCTCTCTCTCTCTCTCTCTCTCTCTCTCTCTCTCTCTCTCTCTCTCTCTCTCTCTCTCTCTCTCTCTCTCTCTCTCTCTCTCTCTCTTTTTTTTGTTTTTTTTTTTTCTTTTTTTTCTTTCTCTCTCTTTTAGTCAGGTGGTGCAGCACCTGCTGAGTCAAGGGTTTGGCTTTTTGACACTGTGATGTTTTATTCCTTGTTTTGATCAGGCACTTCTCTCTTCCCATTATTTCAGCAAACCTGCTCTACACAGGTTCATAAACATAGTCACTACACTTTATTTATTATTTTCAGGTCCTTCTTCTCAACACCATTGCTATGAAAGGATTAACGTATGAAGTTGATTTAATCTGTACGCCTTCAGAGGATGTACTGGATGACCAGTTCTCCTCTGTGAGAGATGTGCTTATTTTTCTTGAATTAGGAAAATTTGCCAAACCCAGTCAGCCAGCCACAAAGTCCAGTGGTAAACCTGCCAGTTACAAGACATTCAACTATTTCAAGGTACTGTCAATATCACCCCTGTTTCTGTTTTCATGAACACTAATGTTAGATCAATTGGTGCAACAACTTACAAATTAATCACATAATGACTTCAAGGTGACTGAGGTAATTTTAGTGAAAGATATTTTGTCTGTGATTTTAGAGTCAAAAATATAAGTTAATTGTTCAATCCTAACTTTTAAAAAAAGTTGGAAATGGAATTTAAATATTGTGACTCACGAGACATGGAAAAGTTTTACTTAATATGGATCTAGTTGACGGGTTTTGTGAATGATGCTCATAGACCTTCTTTGCAAAATTGATAAGATGTGTTAGCTTTTATAAAATATTTGTTGTTAAAATATTTTGAAAAAGCACTTACCTAATTATGATCACAAAGTACCATTAAAAAATTCACTCTGGTGGGCAAAGAGAACACGATTGATAATGTAACTTCCAAATAAAATTTACAGCGCCTAATTCTGTGAGTTTTTTTATGCATGCGCTTTTATCAAAAAGTTAGGTTTTTCCTTCAATTATATGTTTGATTCAAAATCTTTTTTTAAAAATGTCGTCAATTTGATAAAACTCTTTTAAATGCTGTCAATTTGATATAAAAAGGAAGAGTTACATTTTTACATATAATTTTAAAGAAAAATTCAATATAACCATAAGAAAAACTCTGGGAAATATTAAAAAAGAAAAATCTTGCAGTTTCAAAATTGAAAATATTATTTTAGTTAATATTTTTATACTATTATTGTCATTAAATTGATTAAATTTATACATATAATACTAAATGATGTTGTAATAGGTTGCTATGTGGTGTGTTTGTAATTTAATTGTAACTACATATTTTCTTTACTGAGATAAACAATCATTGGCTTATTCATTAAACAGAAAAAAGACAGTCCCTTGAATTTCATGCAGTTAGCTTTTACCCTGAAAAGACTTTTTAAAAAAGTAAAGAAAAGTAATTAAATAAAATTGAATTGTTCTAGACATGATATTTTTATTTTACTTGATATTTTAAAAATTTTAATTGTCCTATATCAATTGCTTTTTACTCAGCCTACACCATTTTCAAATGGAGACACAGCAGAAATAACAGTCTCTGAAGCATCTTCCCCATCCGATTTTTACATCATGCGTTGTGGAGAGGAAAACCTGTATTACCTGAATATGATGGAGGAAATGAAAGAGATATACCTCAATGATGTCAGGGGTCTCTATATGATGCACTGTCCACGCAAGGATGCTGTGTGTGCTGTCAGGGGGCCTGACAACAAATGGTATCGAGGGAAGATTCTTACTGACCCTAAACATTCCAAAGTAAGTTGCCTCTTTTAATGCTGTGCAAATTTTATTCTTTGTTTTTTGTTTTTTTTCTTGTTGTTGGTAAAGGTCTTAATTAATATTTAATCTATCAACACGCTGTCTCTAACTTGACTGGACTGAGACCACTTGGTTTTGCCGTAGCCTTTGGCTTGGCTCCTTCACTGAAAAAAAGTGCTCTTGGAATGTTGGAAGAATATTCTTTAATTTCCTGTTTGAAGTTGTCCTCTTTGTGTTTTATTTTTTTAAATTTTAATTTTTAAATATTTTTTTTTCGTGCCGCTTAAAGAACTCTCAATTGTCAGAGGTAAAAGGATTGTGTGTTTTTAAATTGATTTTAATCCAATTTTTCTGACTTGATATTATTTTTCCGTGGTAGGGCTGCTAATTCAACTCTTCTTGTCAGTATGACTTGTTTTTAAAAATCATGAATCATTCTACTTTACATAATGCCTTGCCTTAAATTCATATCATCAATTAAATGTTTTAAACCTCCACATTAACTCTCATGTATTTTTTATTTCAGGTGACTGTATTCTTGACTGACACGGGCTCAACCCTTGTGGTCCACTATGACAAAATAAAGAAGCTGCTCTCAGATTTTATCAAACTACCATCACAAGTAAGTGTGTAATGGGAGATTTAGATGACTCAAATTGGAATTCATCATATTTTTGTCCGACTAATGCTGGTGGAAGTGTTTGTCATACATTGTTGGTATCACTATTCTCATTTCTTAAAGAAAATATACAACCTATTCGCCCTGCCCATAATTAAAAATGGAAGTAATAGAATTGTGACTTCAAAATTTGATCGCTCACATTTATTCTGTTTTCATCATATTCCTTTCACTACTCATAAAACAATATTTTCAAGACAAGCTATGACTGCTGAATTTTTTTTCTCTCAATCGTAGGAAATAGATTTATCCAATAATGACATTAAAGTTCAAGGAGACTTAAAAACCAGACAAGAAAAATCCATATTTTATTGTTGTGATATGGAGAGTATTATTAAAATTATTGTTGACCGGTGTGATTTTGAATGTATAATGTAAACATTTGAGTGTATCCCTCTTAGTGGGATCTTGTGCTGGTGTATGGGTGAGACATAATTTAGGTGATCTCAAACTAAGTACACTGATAGTGTGCTCTTGGAATTTACATCTGTTCCCTATTTAAACCACTCCCCTTTGTCTTACTTTTTTCCTCAAGTCCTTTTTTTTTTTTTTACATCTAGAATCTTTTCACTATCCAATTTTCCTCCTTTTTACTGGCGCTGATATGAGCTAAATGTTTTGCAAGCGCCTTAAAACCCTCCTAAGAACAAAAAAAACAAACGCTCACCTTCAGATTGGTAGGTCCCGGGTTCGAGTTTTGCTCTTATGCAAAGGTGAGTCCTTTGATCAGTTAGGTACTTTACTCATGAGTGCTTGGCAACAGCGTTTTCTTTCTTGAAAAAAATTGTAATATGTCTCACAGGTGTCATGTCTCTTCCTACATGTTAAATCAGTTAAATGTTGTTGTTCACTAGAGACACCTCATAAAGCGCTTTGGTTGGGTTTAGTGGATATTACGCTTTATAAATTCTCAAGTAAAAAAAAAAAAAAGAAAATTATTCAGGGTGCTGAGCGTCTTGGTATATAAATCACTTTCTGTTAAACAGATATTTACTCTTGAAAAAGAGTCACGTTGTAAAAGTACCCATTGCCTGTTACAACTTGTCTGCCTTCATTATTGAATATGAAATTTAAGTTTTGAAGGTTATCATTTTATGGCTGTTACAGAAGTAATTATGATTTTGAAGAAGAGTTTTAGTTTTCAACTGCAAAATGAGATTCAATATTGTTAGTGTTTTAAAGTGTATGTCTGGCTCTGTATGTTCTTTTTGTTATTTGTACTACTTTATATTGATTTTATGAGTATTGTTATTGATGATATTGTTATTAAAATAATGAAAATTATTCAATACTGTGAATTGATATATTCCATCTTTGTTAGGCAATCTTTTGTAAACTGGCTGACGTTGACTATACAGACCCATATCTGGGAGACTGGAATGAGGAAGCCAAAGTTTGGTGTCGCACAGATCTCAAAGGTTCACAGGGAATTGTCAGGATTGTCAGGTGGAAATGCGTTATTTTTGTTTTTGCCTTAAGTTTGATATAAGAGGATAAGATTTTGGATATGTACGTGTTTAGGGATAATAGGATGACATGACAGAACGTTCTCTAGATTTTTCCTGATTTAAATGGGGATTTTTTTGTTCTTTTTCTGTTTCTCTGTAAGTACTCCTTGATTACCAGATTCAGCATTACAGTGAGCTTTTTGATTCAACACATTTGTGAAAACTCACTCAAAGGCACATGTACAAAAATGTGATTGTTGTGATATTATTTTATATTTTTCTCCCCGGAATTTCAGGGTTAATTGGGATGAATTCATTTAAATTTCACATTTTGGTTACTCAGAGAGGGAACTCATTCCATGATCAAATGGCAGATTGAAAGGAAGTAATCTTGATGATGGAATTGATAGTTTGCTTTTGGGCCGTCTTGTTTGCTTTTTCATTTTTTGGTTCTTCTCTGTCCAGCTCTTTCTGTACTACATCTTTTTTTAACCTGTGCTTCTTTTTGACGATAAATCTATGCAGTATGCTAGGCTTAACATTGGATAAATGATTTTATTTAAAGGTTATTTTTCAATAATATTCTTTATAAAAAAATTTCTACAAATTTAATATTTTGATATTGAACTTATTTTAAATATATTTTAAGAATAAACTTAAGACTTGGAGTTGGTGTGGGAAAACTAACTCGGGTCTGCATCAACCTCATTAGATTTTCTCAAACATAGTCTTCTTCCTTTTCTCCTTCAATAATGAGATTGAGTCTATTTCCTAATCCAAGGGAAAAAGAGTAAAATTTATGGTATTTTCCTGATAGTTTGTACTGCATCATTGAAAGTGGGAATATTACTCAGGTGCTTGATACCAGCAGTTAAGTTCTTCTATTAACAGAACGTGTTTGTAATTGTCATCATTGGATGTAGGAATATTTTTAAAAATTTATATCCTCACTGCCTAGTTTATATTTGACTTTAATTCATTTGAAATTTATCATCTACCAGTATTTCCCTGTATGTCTCTTGTTACATTCTCGACTGATCATAGGACAATATTTGTCTTGTATTAATCCTTTTAGGATGTAAATATGTGTGTTCAATACCACGAGTTAAGTGTACTGCATGCCTTCTTCTATTTTTAAATGTATGCTTTTCCATCGTCAGGAGCTTTCAAGAATTGTTAAGCGCTTATAGTGAAATGTTTATTCTGTATACAAGTACATATTAAGTAACCTTTTTACTCTTTTTTATTTTATAAACTTACAATTATTTTTCAATGATTAACATTTTTTTTCTCTTTTTTGATTTGAATACAGGTGGGGAGATCAAACTGAAGTTGTTCTGTGGATGGATTCTAGCTGTTCAGGTCCAAGTGTCAATTCTCTTCTTGTGGAGGCCCAATTAGCTACCAGCATAGGTCCAGCCTCCATGCCAAAAGTAAAGACACAAGAGCAGTCAATTTCTCCATCTCATAACAGTGCAGTCACAAAAGGGAAGAATGACAGTGGTAGTGATGCGTCCATAAATCAAGGACCTAGCGGATTGAAACATGACCAAAGAAACACTTCTAGTGGCTCACCTACCAAGTCTGTCACCAAGGCGTCTCATTCATCTCCCAGTCCATCTCCATCTAAAAGCTCATCTGTCAAACCATCATCACCATATTCAAATGCAGCTAAATCACCATCAAAATTAACGATGCCATCATCTTCACCCACTTCTAAATCCCCCTCTACTCAATCTGTGAAAAGAAGAACGGAAACCGCCTCAGCATCTAAAGCCAAACTGAGCAAAGAGCAGAAATCCAAAGACAAAAAGCGACCCAAAAGACACCGGCAATATGGCGGGTCGGATGAAGATCAGAAAGAAGACAAGATAAGTGGGAATGACTTTGCTTCTACAGCAGAGGCTCTGAGAAAACAGAAAGTTCAGGAAGGTATTCTTAAAGCCGTGGGTCAAGGGGATTCAGGAGAGGGCTCTGGTGACTCAAAGGGAGAATCTTTATATATTGAAATCATCGTTAGTTGTTTCAAGTCACCAACCGATTTTTTTATAAGGGTAAGTTATGTTGAAAAAGCACTAACCAGACAGATTATTTTATGTGTGTTTACCTAATGTTAATAATCATAATTTGTACACAAATTTGAGGTGATTGAGGCAAACAGTTGTCAAAGGTTTAGGTTAACCATATCCACTGCACTTTACAATGCTTCAGATATTCACCGAACAGGCCTTTTGGATGGAACCATATGTCTTTTTAATACATTACAATCACCTTTGAGGCATCCTTTTTATTTTCACCCTTACAATATCTGTCACTTCCTATAGCCAGGTCCCCATTTACTCCTGAGTGGAGTGAAGTATTGTGTTTAAAGTGCCTCACCCAAATATATATATATATATATCATGTCCAGGGTTTTCATGATCACTGTCACCCATCCATCCACAGCCTCTGATTAACCACTTGATAGCTGAGTTAAAACTGAAGTGTATCAGAGCTCGGATTTAAAATGGCAAAAATTCTGTTTGACACATCAAATTTTTTTTATTTTGCTTTATCTCAAAAATTATATATTAGAATAACTTAGACCTATACATATTTGGAAAGGTGAAGAGTTAAATAACAAGAATTATGAATAGAATGTGCATTGGTGCCACACATACTATGGGTGAAGGGAGTTGCTTATCATGATTGTGACATACAAAGCTGCTTTTTAAATATAGCCGACCATAAGTTCCTCTGTGGACATCTGGGATGCGTCCTTTGTTTGAAAAAAATGTCTACTTCTTCCAACTGTTAGTTAAGGAGTGGGCAGTCATGTCATCTTCTCTATCTTCTACTTTCCTAATCCTAGTTATAAAACATATATTTGATGAATTTGTGGATCCGACGAACTAGTCAAGATTCCTGCTTGATGTTATGTCACTCTAACTTTCACATATTCATCAAAACAGTGATTTGTTGATCTTTCTCTGTGAATTTGAGTATTTTGAATGCATGTTGGACTTTTTTCATAATTTTAATTTTCTGGCCTTCTAACTAAATAGTGAAAAATATTTCAGATTCAAGAACAAGAAAGGGCTTTGTTGGATTTAATGCAGGAGTTAAACCAGGAGTACAAAAGTTCAGATGTTGTTGTAGACCAGAAATGGAATGCAGATGACTTCTGTGTTGTCAGGTAAAGTATGTAATTTTTTAGAAGATCCATATGTGTGGCCACCTTTCACTTTATTATTGCGTCAGAAAAATCATCATCATCGTCATTATTATGCATGTTGAATTTGCTAAAGATTGAAATCTTGAAATTAATTTGTCCCATCAATGCAATGAGTTTTTACATATCCTCATATAACATTTTTTTCTTCTCTCTCAGATCTCCGGTTGATAAGAAATGGTACAGGGGGAAGATCAATTCTGTTTCATCTGCATCTAATGTGGAAGTAGAACTCTTGGACTATGGGGATACTTTCCACATCTCTGAAGATGAACTTCGTTCTTTAAATCGTGATCTTGGCACCAGACTGAGGCGTGCTGCTGTCAGGTGATTGATTAGAACAAATTTGAATTTAGAAAATATATATTATATTTTTGAATAATGATATTTTGTTTTGTCAGGTTTTTGATGAAAATCATTTAAATCGATTTCTATGAAAGTTATATATATAGTCAACAAGATTTTCTGTTTATCAAAAATGATTCATGCTTTTTCATTTCATTCCTTTGTAACAGCATGTAGATACTCTTTTATCTGTAATTTTTTTGTCAAACACCTATAAGACTAGAAATTTAAGTGCTCTTCAACTTAAGTCTCTTTGATTTTGAAATACCAATGTTGATAGAATTAAGGCTAGGTCTCATTGTTGTTTCTGCTGTGTTACTTGTTGTCAAATCTAAGTGTTATCTTACTGTGTCAGAATGGTTGATATGTTCGGTTTCCAATTTGCTTTGTAGAAATCAATACAGACAAATGTTTTTTGGGGGGATGGATTTAACTTGTTTTATCCAAAAACAACTTAAAAAAAAATGATTACACAGCAATGTGAGTGAAGATAATTTGACAATTTTTCTCAAAACCTGAAATACTATACGGGTAATTTTCTTTTACTAGTGGAGACACTCATCTATTTTACTTTTTATACTACTGTAATGTGGAATTTCACATAGATCAAGACGGATCGGGCCATCAACAATCAGCCTTGTAGCGGGGTGGCCAGGTGGCTATTGACAACATCAAATTAATGACCCCATCGTTATGCCCTAGCAGAATTTCTAAATAATCATTTGAGTCAATGGGTGATAGAATTATCCTTGTCTTTAAAATGTTTTACAAGTTACTCGTATATCAATCTGTTAAAGATAGTTTTATAATTTTTAGATTTTCCAGTAATTCTGTGCTTGTTGGCAAAAATTTAACATGGGCTATAAAGAACAATTTTAACCCCCGAGATTATTTTTAGTGCATAGTGTATCATTCCTATTTCTTTCTTTGTTGATTAGATGCCATTTATCCAACTTAATACCGACTGGCTCAAGTGATAGAAACAAATGGTCAAAAACTGCCACAGAATTCATGGAGAGTGTCATCAAGAACAAGTAAGGCTTTCTGAAATAGTTTTGTGAATAATTTTGAATAAATAATCTGTGGTCTTTTGGTATGACACTTGCCTTCAGACTGTAGGTCTGCGGTTCAAGTCTCACTCTTGGCAAAAAAACAACCTTTCCTCTCATTCTCTCACCGCAATAAAGTGTAAAATCATTACTTGGCTGTTAAGTGTTGTCTCTGTCTTGAAATATCGCTTTACTGATGTCATGTGTCTTCAAACATATTAAGTGTTGCTGTTGGCTTTGGACTCCTTTGAAAAAGGGGTAAACTGCTTTGAATACATTTAGTGATTATTGCACTTTATAAAGCTTAAATAAATAAAAGAAAATATTCTGCAATACCTCTTTTTTTTTTGGTCGTTTTTCTTTTCTTTTCTTCTTTTTGGAACAACAACAACATCAAATAATCATGATCTGATATTTGCTAATTTAAACATTTTCACTTTTAATCGGCCCTATTTCTAATTCGATTAATTTTTGAGAACTCTCCAAACCATTTGTCAATTACCAATTCAGTTATTAACAGCTGTGATAGAAAAACAGTTGATTTTCTGAAATAAATGCACTTTTATTTATCTGTGTATATATTTTCCAAGTTACTATCATTTATATATATATATATATATATATATATATATATATATATATATATATATATATAATATATATATATATATATATATATATATATATATATATATATATATATATATATATATATATATATATATACATACATGCAAAAAAAACCAAAACATAATAGATTACAATGCTATTTCAGTACAAAGTCAAAACCAAAAATATTTGAAAATTTACAAGCAACAAGAACAAAACCTTAAGTTAATTCTTGCCAAGTTGAATAAAATATGCTTTATTGATTAGGAAGCTGTGCTGGTTATACCAAACTCATATAAAAATCATGATATCGAAAGTTTCCATATTTGTTTTAACAGTGCAGTGTTACAAGTGAAGTAGGTTGCCGTGTCTAATTGAAAAACAAATGACTGATCGGGACAAAGAGTGGATTGAGGTTTTTGCTCATATTAAAATCATGATATCGAAAGTTTCCATATTTGTTTTAACAGTGCAGTGTTACAAGTGAAGTAGGTCGCTGTGTCGAATTGAAAAACAAATGACTGATCGGGACAAAGAGTGGATTAAGGTTTTTGCTCATATAAAAATCATGATATCGAAAGTTTCCATATTTGTTTTAACAGTGCAGTGTTACAAGTGAAGTAGGTTGCTGTGTCTAATTGAAAAACAAATGACTGATCGGGACAAAGAGTGGATTAAGGTTTTTGCTCATATTAAAATCATGACATCGAAAGTTTCCATATTTGTTTTAACAGTGCAGTGTTACAAGTGAAGTAGGTTGCTGTGTCTAATTGAAAAACAAATGACTGATCGGGACAAAGACTGGATTAAGGTTTTTGCTTCTACAAATTCTACATAATTTTCATTCCGAGCAGTAATCATATTAGATTTATTTCCAAAGATGAATAGCCTCCAATGTACCCTGAGAAACCAAAAAGTGTGTTAGAATCAGAGCATTCCGATATCCGTTGCTCATGGGAGGTTATGACTTATAATGTAGATAACATTTGCTCACTCAGCTCCAGTGTGCTATATTGCAGGGTGTGCTGGAATTCTGCCAGTAGATCCAGGGAGTACAGTATTACAATATGACCAAACTGATTTTCACTACATCAATTCCAAAGCATTTTAAAGTGATATTTATATATTAGATGTTTGAATCAATAGGTTTTGATTGATATAGATCTGTTTCTCTAAAATCAGAATACTAGACAAAAACCGATTTTTGGTTTGAGTTATGCTCAACTCTGAAAAAGCAGATTAAAATTTTTTTTCCCAGAGAACTTGTCCTTTAAATATTGGTTAAAATGACCTTTGTCTTGTCTATAACTCTCAAATTAGGGACTTCTTAGAAATGCGTTAATAGACGTGTTGATCATTTGACTGATTGTATCATAATAAGTATCAATCATTCATCATAGAACTTGGCCCTTATGCTTGCTTTACTTTTAATATATCCATATGAACAACTATTGATTGATTATTGTGATTTCATTTACAATAACTTCCTTTCCTTAGAAAACTGTATATAAAGACAGAGGGTGACCCCTGTGAATCTGGATTACCCATTGACATTATTATTGAGGAAGAAATACCAGAGACAGCATTTGACCCAGTGACTTATTCCTACCATTCTCTGAAAGAGAAAATGGTGGATCAAGGTTTAGCCATGTTTGACAAACCTAAGAAAAGGACTACGGTGTCAACATCCTCCTCCAAGAGTGACCAAGAAATTCCTACAGAGAAGGAGAGTAGTAGCCAGGTAATTATGTGTGTGTGTGTGTGTGTTTGTGAGCAAGCTACGTGTAATGACCAGAAAATATAAAGTATACCATTCGATCCTAAACGTAAATTGCAGTTTAATATTTTTTTTTTTTTGGTTGTTTTTTTTTCTTTTTAAAAAAAATTATGTAGCTGAAGGCACCATTTTAGATTTAAATAGTTAAGATCATTGCTAATAACAGCGAATTGTTACATCAAGAGTATAACGTGCAATTTCTGCCTCAGTTGCTTCAGAAACATAGCGGTCGGATATATTGGGCACAAGTTCATGGAGCAATGAAAACTCTACTCTTTAGGATACTGGATGGCAATTTCACTTTCAAAAATCAAATTTTGGAAGACTCACCTGGTTGCTCTTACTTTTTTGTTGTCAATGCTGTGATTTTTGTTGTTATTGTTGAAATTAAAGAGATCCTGAAACCTGTTTTCGATATATATGAGGTGGGCTTGGATTTTTTCTTCTTTACTTACTGGTAATTGATAATCCAGAAATTCTTAATTCCAGATCTAATTTTGAAGCAAATTTTAACATATATTACTTGTAACTTTTAATCTTGAAACCAACATTACCAGCCGACAGTGATCCAATACATAAAGACAGGGCTGTATTTGTGTATTTGGGTATGGATTCCATTATCTATAGAATTCTGTTGTCTGAACACAAATGGCCAGAAGCAGGGGTGTCTGGAGTACAGAAATTTTCTCAAATTTTTAATTTTCCCGTTTTAAAAAAATCAAGTATCAACATAACAGTGCTCCACATTTTATGCTTTTTGGCGATATTCCAGCATCTCAGACATTTTTCTCGTCATATCAGATGTTCATGTATGTCGGGGAAATAATTTTTTTTTTTGTTTGTTTTGTTTTAGTCTCTGAGTTTGTTTTAATATTTCATGAAGGAGAAAAAATCAATGCCATCATGTCTTTTGTCAAAATTTGACACCTGTGTTCAATTGCATGAATTCTTTGGACTCTCCCAGTTTTATGACCTTAGTCCAGACAGGCTGTCGCCAAGTGTCAAAAGTGACACAAGGCGATTTTGATTTTTAAGACTTTTTTGACTTTTGTCTGTTAAGAGCACTGACCTCAAGAGATTCTACCAAACTAATTTGGGTTTGTTTGAGTATTTTTAAAAAAAATTATTTTTCTTATATTATTTTTTTGTTTGTTATTTTTATTTAATGCCTGTGGAGAAACTGATATTCTTTTGTTTAAATTTATGTTGATAGTAAATGTTTTATATGTGTTTCATTATAATCCCTCTTAATTCTCTTTAAAAAAATATTTATTAACTTCAGGTTTCACCAAGTGAGATAGAGCTCCCTGCTTATGACATCCCTGATCTAAATGCAAAGATCGAAATCATTCCTACTTATGTTGACTTAAGTGGTGTCATCTATGCTCAAAGAGTTGACTGGGATGCCAAGATAGGTCACCTCAGTGAGGAACTGCAGAGAGTATATCAGGTGTGGTATGCAGATGTATGGACAATGGGTGTTTATGAAAAATAACCAGAGAAAAATCGATATGGACACCTGCCGCCTTAAGGAAAAAGACCATTTGTTTACTTGTAATATGTGGTCACTTACTGTCTTTTTCCTTAAGACGGCAGACATGGACTACAGGGACAGTAAGAAATTAGAATGTGTTTTAATCTTTCTCTCCCATTGAAGTCCTTATTGTTTCATCAAACTCCCATAGTGGGCAGGGGGGTACATACTGTGTCTTCTATCCCCTTATATCTGTTTTCCAACATGCTTTCTGTCTTTGTCTTGGTTTTGTCCTGGCCCTGGCCGGAGTCCTAGCTGGGAGGGAAAGAGTCAAATGCATAGTTATTGTTTTGGGAGATTATATTTTTTACCTTGTAAATCATCTCTCTGTTATGTATTATTATATTTGTTATTTTGAATTTATAATGTAAGCATTTGAGTGTATTCCTCTTTGTTGGATTTTGTGCTTGTGTCCGGATGCGACTTATAGGTGGTCTCAAACTAAGTACTTTGATTGTGCTCTACATCTACATCTGATCCCTATTTGTTCCCAGTTCCCCTATGTCTTACTTTTTCTTGGGTGCTTTATTTGTAATTCTAGAACTTTTTACTATCCCATTTTCTTCCTTTTTACTGTCCCGTGGAATTATGCCATTTTTTGGGAAAAATTATGCCAAAAAAAAGGTAAATTATGCCATGAATTATGCCATAAAATCGACATTATGCCATAAATTATGCCAAAAATCCGACATTTATGCATGTTCTTGCGTGCTTTTGTAACCCCCAAAACCTAATTTTCACAATAAATATGAATTCTTATAGGTTTAAAAGCTACATTAAGTTGTTTCGTTTCATTAAAGACAACTAAAAAGCAGAAATATATACCAGACTACTTGACAATGTAGAAAGAAGTAGGTACACTATTTTAAAGAACATTGATTTTAAAACCTTAGCATGCTAAACCAACCTCTGTGGCAGAGTAGCATGTTAAGAATGGGTTAATTAAAAAAATAGTCACCTAAAATAGCTAACGCTTACATGGTCAAATGATTAGGGAAAAAAACAAAACAAGCCAAGATACACATGAATGACAATGATAAATAAAAAGAAACGAAATTCCAACAACAATATTTTATTCTTTACTGTAGTAATAATAACAATAGTTGTAATAGTAGTAGTGGTAGAGGTAATGGTAGGAGTAGTAGTGGTCGTAGCAGTGGTATTAGTCATTGTAGTAGTAGTAGTAGTAGTAGTAGTAGTTGTAGTAGTATTAGTAGTTGTAATATTAGTAGTAGTAGTAATAGTAGAAGTAGTAGTAGTAGTAGTAGTGATAGCAGTAGTAGAGATAGTAGTAGTAGTAGTAGTAGTAGTAGTAGTAGTAGTAGTAGTAGTAGTAGTGGTGGTGTAGTAGTTGTACTAGTAGTAATAGTAGTACTAGTTGTTGTGGTAATGTAATAGTAGTAGTAGGAGGAGGAGGAGCAGTAGTAGTAGTAGTAGTTATTGTTGTAGTGGGAATAGTAGTAGGAGGAGGAGTAGTAGTAGTTGTAGTGGGAATTATTTAGCTTTTTGCTGACGGTTGCGGAGTTGGATGCGGAAGGCCAAAGGAGGCGGCCGCATTTTCCTGGAGGGACAGTTTTTACTGGTGCTGATATAATCTAAATGTGTTGCAAGCGCTGTAAAACCCTTAAAAACAAACAAACAAACAAACAAACAAGTTTCATCAAATGGTTATTGTGAAATGTCCTTACAAAACGAAAAATTGTTTATATAAAATCCCATTTATTATTGGTCGTCACCATCATCATCATCGTCTTTGTTGTTGTTGCATAGCCGTTGTCATCATCATCATCACCATTATTATCATTATCATTTTCATTCACAGGACAGTCCAGCATGCGGTAGACAGTGGTCAGTTGGTGATGTATGTGTGGCCTTCTTTGCAGATGATGGCCTATGGTACAGAGGCTTGGTTGAAGAAACAGCTGGACATAAATTTAAGGTAAGGAATGTTTACCCTGGAGACGGGACTTGAAATTTAAATTTAGGGTGTAAAAGCATTTTTTTTTTTTCAACTCACACCATATTTGCAACAAAATAAATGTTAAGATCATATTTACGTGGAATTTACTGTTGCAGCTTACTCTAATTTAATTATAGCTTGTTTTAAGGCTTGTGCAGTCTTGACAGCCAGTATTAATTAACATTGCAAATTCGATAACAAATTTTGTTTAAAATTTAAAAAATACGAGACAATTAACAAGATTTCACTAAATTGAGCAAAAATGTGATGTCAGGCATTGTTTTCTTGTATTTTGACACATTTGAGGGGAGACAATTAATGCATTTTAAAGCTGTCTTTTGCTGTGAAATAAAATCCATACTCTCCTGATCCATTTCCTAAGATGTGGCGATTGAAATTACCTATCACTGTCTGTATCTTGAAATGAAAATACAAACTTTTAGACGGCAGTATTAAAAAGATACGCACTGTTCTTATGTAAAATAAGAAAAAAATATCAAAGTCACAAGATGCTTGGCCTAGTCTGCATGATCATTCCGCAATTGTCTCAATAATTAGAATGATGTCTCTGAAGGTTGTTTAAAGAGTTTTACATTGTTGTCAGTTTACCAATTTCAGCATATTAATATTTCTTTTTCTTTTAACAGCGTTTTTTTTTTCTTATTGTAGAGGAAGGAATAAACTTCTCATATTCTTTTTTTCTGACACCACACAAATTTCTTCTTATTATGTTAGTAAAGAGTTCTGTTTGGCAAGGTTAAATTTTATGCTAGAAAGATTTCTAAAGAATTGTCCTATCTCACCTATACATTTACAGATATATTTAGGTTTAAGGGGGGAACGACACTAAAGGGTCATTTTTTTTATTTGATGAAATATCCTAAACTTCTATGCACAGTCATAATGTATCTGTTTAGGAAGGATGATTGCATATATTTTTTTTGAAAAAAGTTTCCCATTGCTATGGAAACGACGACATGTTGGAAAAATAAACAACAAATCTTAAAAAGTCAAAGGCTTTTTTGTTTATCAACTGATTGTCATAATATTTTGGCCAGAGGTAGAAAAAAGGAAAATAAAGAGGCTCTAGAAGCCCGATTTTTAATGTTTTAATTAGAAACTTTAAAAATTAAGTTCAAATTTATTACTCGATTATTCCCCTTGAAAAAAGTTACATAATTTCAAATTACTCATAAATTTATTTTTTTTTTTTCAAAAATCCGGCTCCCAGAGGACCTGCGTAATTGTATGACACTCATTTGTAGAAAGTTTGAAGAAGATTGGTTGAAAACTGAGGGAGGAGAAAAACGCATTTAAAAGTCAAAGTAAACGAGTTTAAGGAAAAACTCTCCTCTCGCTCTCTGATTGGATTGTGACCACATGAGATAATTAAGAACAAAGTGATTGGTTGTTGAAGATAGAGGAGAGTTTTTACTTTTCATTGATATGTTTTTGCCTTTACTTAGCTATAAAGACTATTTGATATTCTTTCATGAAATCAGTCCACTGAAAGTAAAAATGGGCAGGATTCAACCATACTATGGGTCACAAAATACGTTATTTTGAGTAGAAAAAAAACTGAAGATGTTCTCATGCAATTTTTTATGCAGACAAATGGTCACATGACAACATCCCACCAAAATCTTATTTTAACAAACTGGGTAAAAATTCATCATTTTTAATGACGCTCCCCCCTTAATAGGTTCATAACGATTTTTGGAGTTCAAATTTAGATTTTTTCCACCAGATTCAGATTCCTTAACCAAAATCTTAGAAAGAAGCTGTGTTATTGTTCTTTTAACTCAGAGAAGGCCAGTGACCAAATTTAACTTTATTATTATTATAGTTTTTTTAAAGCAATTTAAAGGGACAATTCATAGGATTAAGGATGGGTGTAGTGCATTATCTATTGATACTGATTTTTTTCTTAAAAATAGGATGAAAAAAAAAAGATCTTTGTTAGGTTGCCTCATAAAGAAATGCACCGTTTAAATTTATCTCCACCATGAACCAATAACATATGGGAAATATTATTAAGAACTTTAAAACAATGCTCTGTGTGAACTAATTGATTCTTTTAAATGTACAAGGATGAATAGAATTGTTAAATGGATTTTGAAACAGTGGCGAAAAAAATAAAATTTGAGCTTCTCAATCAAACAAAAAGATAATAAATCGTTTAAAATTTTAGCATTTATGTTTTGCTTTAGTCTTGTATAACAATTGATATTTAAAATCCTTTCTCTGTGCTTATCCAGGTCTTCTATGTGGACTTTGGCAATAGTGCCTGGGTTGGTTCTGATCAGCTCAGAGAGATCCTCGACCCGTTCACCAAATGCCATGTCCAAGTGTATCACTGTGTGATGGAGGATCTGATTCCCAACACTGTTGATGGAGTGTGGCCCGTTGCTTTACTGGATGTCATTCATGAGATGGTGGTTAACTGTCAGTGTACTATGACCTACACAGGGATGAAGGACAACGGACATTTGAAGGTATGCTTTATTGTTTCTTGTTCCAGATATTGTAGGCAGTTTAGCGAGAGCGCGGGCCGCTGGCTGAATTGGCGATACAGTCACCATTGAATTTTTGTGACCGGCCGTGGAAGCGACCCGCGGGAGTGGTCGGAAGCAAATGCAATTTTTGTTTCGTTTTTCGGGTCGTACCACCACTTTAGATCCATCTTTTTGAAGAGGAGAAGCTAAACTACGAAACAGTCTTTTTCTGAAGTCGATCGGATCACTATAACCCGAGTTATTTTCTTTTGAAATCAATGTAAATTTTAAAGCTTAAGAACATAAAAACCCGTTGGGTGACAGTATTTAAACTTCGGAGACATAAAATTCAACTATTATATATTTGAATGACACAAGATATGTAAGAATCAAACTTGACGCACGACTTGTTTAACTCTCCGCAAAAAAACACGATTTTAGACTTACCGCTCAACTGAGCCGGCAATCAGTGGCTGTGACGTCATGCTGTAGCTGACCTTTGGACCCACGGTCGCTGTCGAATAAACACCACGCTCTACCTCCTTTATTGGCTTATTATTGATATTAACATTTTGTTTTCATAATGTTTTTTTTCATGTAAGAGCATTTTATTCTTTTATTGTCATTCAAATTTGTTTATTGAAGTAAAAGTACGAAAAAAAAATAATGGTTGCTATGGGAGTCGAACTTCCGGCATCTTTGTTTACGATCCAAACTAGTTTGTGTGGCCCCCACGGTAAATATTGAATAAATATCTGTACACGAGTCCTAACAGTGAAGAGCTGAGCCAAGACCCCCCCCCCCCCCCCCTCCCCCTTACACACACACACACACACACACACACACACACACACACACACACACACACACACCCTCCCATCATCTCCTTTGGTTTATTTGTTTTCAAATGTTTAAAGGATGCCAAGAAGATTGCTGCTATTGCTGAGTCTCAAGGTCAAACTCTCTCGGACTCAGTAGTAGTTCATAAGTCATGTCTATTCATGACCACCAAAGGAAGAAAGAAGACAATAAATGTAAAATTCAGTTTATAATGAAAGAATAGAATTCTACATATATTTTGATTTCATTAAAATCCATCCCCTTTTGACGAAGTTACTTCTTCATAAGCAGTTGTTATTACTTGTGTTGTCATGAACTCGTCACAACTTTTCAATGGTAAAATTGGCCGTTTCAGACCCCGAAAAATATTCATTTAAAAATTCATAACTCTTGAACCAATTGAGATATCTCAAAAGTTTAAAAAGCATTGGAATAAGCACAGCAAGCTGCTTCTGTTCATAACAATTTAAAGAAGTTCTATATAATTTGAAATTTTCACAAAACTGCCTAGATATTGATTTATTATTATTGTGCATCAATGGCTTCAGTGGTTTGTTGCTTTGTTACAAAATTAAGAGGTGTTCGATGTGGTCAGTTCATAGATGGGTGACAATTATTGGGAAACTCTGGGTATTTTACAATTACTTCAGATGACTTAGTGTGACATGAATAAGTATTGTAAGAGTGGGTAGTACAAAAAGAACGCGTAATAGGCGAAAAGGCAACTTCTATTGTATGAAATGGAAATTTTGTTACATTTGGCCTTTAAGGGGAATGTATAAGGTATTGTGAAGTATAGTAAATCTGTAAAATATACTACATAAATGTTCATATGTATTCCTTTACAGTAATTATGACATGAATTACAATATTTTACATAGTGCTCCTTCTTTGCTATAACATAGTAATATAACAAGGTACTTTGTTCTATTTGTTGGATTGACTTCAATCCCTATTAGAAAAAAAAAAAAATCTAGTTTTCTACTTCTTCCCCCAATTTCCCAAATACCATTAAGATAGATGTTTTGGAGTAGATTCACTGTGCTGTAAGTTGATAAGAATTGAGAATTGAAGATTTTTAGTAGTATCGGGACACAGAATTTTACAAAAGAAAAAAAAAAGAAAAGAAAATGGTACATATGTAGGCTTCATCAATCACCTTAGACTTAGCTCAACTATCTTGACAGGAACTCTTTTTTAGATTGACAAAAAGGATGACAGGTCTTTTCTCTTTTAAATGAGATCACTCATGGATGATTGATATGTTGCTTTTTGTTCCTCTAGGAATTGGTGACTTGAACATGTCCTTTGCCAAACTCTTTTTCTTCAGATTAAACTGTGTAAACCAGATGGGTTTGACTTGTCCTCTTACTTGACTACTAACGGTTATGCAATCAGCACTATGGATATTAAAGACCGGTATGACCACAGCAAAGCCATTGGGGCCATCTTGGCCAGCTCTGGTTTGTGCAGCCATCCCGATGTCGGTGGGGCTGGTACCATCTTTCAAGCTGTTGCCACAGAGGTGGAACTGCCCAATGTTGTCTATGTGCAGAGGATGCGTTTGGAGGAGTGAGTCATTTTAAAAAATGTATTTAAATGTCATGAGGACCCATTATGCTGATGTACAATTCAAAACAATTTTTCTTTAGGGTGGAAAACTTTCATTTCAAATGTCTTGATTAAGATGGTCCTCAGCTAGTCATATTTTTTTAAAATTCAAGACTTCTAATAATTCTGTTGTCAACGTTTGTTTTTGTGATAGTAGAATTTTTTTTAGCTCCTTGCAGTTGTTACCTGTAAAAAATACAGCTTGAATATAGCAAAGGCAATGACTTGGTATTTAAGAAACAGATGGAAAATTAGTCAATTAAAAGTTAAAGAAAAAATTTAAGCTTCTTGATTGAAAAGTACAATGGACAATGGAAGACAGATATCTTGATTCCTACAGAACGAAGAATAAAAATCTGTTCAATTAGGGTTTACCCCATTCCTTACCATTTTCAACAAATGACAAATTTCATATCATGATAAGCTTGTCGAATTTGAAATAATATGAAGTGAAACAGTTCAGCTGTTGCATCCCTTGAGTCGAAGCTACAAGATCTAATTTTTTTTCAGTGTGATACATGTAAAATTAAACATCGAAGAGAGGAGGAGAGTTCATACCATCCACCGATTCAAAGAGCGAATTGGAAACTGATAGCTTAAGTCCAATTGTCCATATGATTCACTCTAGAAACTAAGCAGTTCTGATCTCCTTATAATTCATTTTATTTTGACAAGTCATCATTGTTATGTTTGCAATTGATAATTGGTTTAAAACAACATTTTTGAATGAAAAAAAGTTATTTCTCAAAAGCAAAGCATTTGGTCAAGAAGTTAAGTTTTTCAAGTGAATTGATAATAAGATGAAAAAAAAAAAAAGATCTGATATTCATAATTAAAATGACAAACCTGTTTTTGACTCATATCTGTTATTGCTGCAGTGAAATTCTCTCTTGGTTCAAACGTAACATGGACATCAATACAAGAATCGCTTTTCTATCCATACATTTCTGATAAATTTCCCTCTATATCCTCCAGGGAAAATGTCCACGATTTTGTGAGAGCTTCAGAGATTGCAGCCATCAACAATGAGATTTCAGAGTTTGAAAGGATGATGGAAACAATCAACACAATGCCGTCCAGCGGTTTTATCAAACTCCCTGATCCTGGCATGCTGTGTTTAGGTAATTAACAACAAATAATGTCATACTTGTATTTCATGCTTTTTTAAAATGAGTGTTGAAAAAGAAATATTTTTGATTCTGTTTTTATAACATTCTGTTTTGTTAATCATACATGCAATTGAGAATTGATATTCACTTTTTATGTTTACTTCCTGACTCAAGGTGATGTATGATTTTATCTCAATAATTATTGATTTTGAAAGTTTTAATATTTTACATACCAATTTGAGTAGTCTCAACAGGCTTAAGTAGCAAGGGCTAAATTATTGAACCTGCTACCCAGTGGTTGCAAGTCATGGAAACATTCCATTTTAACTTGTCACAAGATAATATTCATCGTAAATACCCTCTTAATCTGTGCACTTTTAGAAGTTTGAAAAATGTGAATGGATGACTAAACCTATTATTACTTTTCTTTTTGCACTCTCCTACCCTTTTCTTTAAAAGAAACCCCAAGAATAATCATTACACATATAAAGGCGTCATTTGTAGAGCTAATTAGACAAATGGTTTGAAGTAACGATAGAACTGTTGTGTTTATGGTTAAAATTTGTCTAGATTGACCATTGGTGAGAGATGAATGGTAGAAGCAATGGTTTTGACAATGAAAGTTAATTACATCTTGCAGCTTGTTAAGAGTTCAGTTTAGGAGTAAAGTTTAGGCCATTGGCCAATAACTGTAACATCTCTCTGAACAAACTATTATAGCAATAATAATAAAGGAATAAGATACTTTTAGTTTTGGGTGCAAACAGCAGAAATGATGAAGACAGTGGCAATGACAATGATGACAACAACAATATTAATAATAATAATGATAATAATAATAATCATCATCATCATCATCATAATCATAATCCTATAATAATAACAATAATAATAATAATAATAATAATAATAATAATAATAATAATAATAATAATAATAATAATAATAATAATAATAATAATTAGTAACAACAATAATAAAAGTAATAAAAAACTTAATAAATATATTAATGTATATAATATTCCAACAACAATCTGTAATCAATACGACTAAAAATATATTTAAAAAATGAAAGTCACTCATTAACAACTTTGACGATTTCAGCCAAGTGCTGATTACAATGTTTAAATGACTAAATGGCGTTCTCATTGCCCTTTGTTTATTATTACACCACCCACTAATACATACATGTAAAATAGAGTAAAAGTCTTAATGAAAACCCAAATTTTTTTCAAAATTTATATTTTTCAAAAGTAAATCCTGAGACTTTGATATTAATTTTTTTA
The DNA here is from genome assembly GCF_034508935.2 of Berghia stephanieae. Lineage (NCBI taxonomy): Eukaryota > Metazoa > Mollusca > Gastropoda > Nudibranchia > Aeolidiidae > Berghia > Berghia stephanieae. Next base: position 43,734,668 of record NC_088366.1, read on the forward strand.
TTCATTTTCTTACCTGCAGACTTCCATAAGCGTTTAAAAGAAAATCAAAAACAAAAAAACCCCCAAAAACCCAGTAAAACGATTAAGTTTGTGCTGAGGTTAAGTTCCGTGGATTGTTGGATCTTTTGATCTCTGTTACTAAAATCTGGAAACAATGATTTTCATCACATCTTTTGAATTGTAATGTCATTTTTATATTTTCACTTTTTTCTCCTCATCTATAGCCAAATACCACTTTGACAACAGCTGGTACAGAGCTCTATGTGTGGAGAAAATTCCTGAAATGGACTCATGCCTCGTTATTTTCATTGACTATGGTACCAGTGAAATGGTCTCCAAGGACTGGCTACGAAGTCTTCCTTCCCAATTCTGGGATTTACCCTGTCAGGCAATTCGCTCTCACTTGAATCTAGTCCCACCTGGTGGTCCCAGTTGTACTTGGAAGAAGAATTCCTTGGATGCAATGGTGGCAGCCTTGAATCAGAAAACGTTGATAGTGAAAGTGGTTCAGGCATCTCCACTTATGGTAGAGTTGTTTGAGGAGTGTGAGGGCAGTAGGATGAATTTGGCCTATGAAGATATGATCCAGAAAGGGTTGGCTTGGCTTCCGATGCATATTGATGCTGATCTGTTGATGTCAAGCGGGGAGGAGATTAGAAGAGGTGATATGGAAGATGATGTGGAAGTTGAAGAAATCATCGAAGAAGAAGAGTTGAGTGAGGTAACTAATGTAAAGGGAGAGAATGTGAAGAACTCTTGTTGTGATGAGATGTATTTAGGTCTAGAGAAATTAGAAGTGGGTAAGACTGTGATGAATGAAACAAACGGAAATTTGGAATCAAGTGGAGCAAGTGTGTGTGTTGTTGATAATGACTCTGTAAAGAAAGAGAATGTTATTGCAATGGATGGAGAACATCCTCTTGGAACAGGTGAAGGAAAAGAGGAGGATGATGGTAGTTGTGGTGACATTAATGATGGTGATTGTGAAGATGGCTGGGCTACAGCCAGCGACGATGAAGAAGGAAGTGCTGTTTAGTTGATGGATGGGTATTTCATTCAGATTATCTGTACTTTTATACATGGACATCTATGATGATGGATTGTATGGCTGTTAGAATGTTTATGTTGTGAGAGCAATATGTTGTTAGTTTAGGTGTGTTCTGAAATGAGAGAAAATTATGGCAAAAGGGACAGAACATGTTTTTAAAAAAAAAGAATTTCAAAAGGATAAAGTACAAAACTGTTAATTGTTTTGTTTTGTCTTTTCTTTATTGATCGCAGGAGAGAATGAGTGACCTAAAAAAATTTATTTAATGATAGTTTTCTACTGCAATCTGCACGTTATCCATATTTTGATTTCCTTAGACACAATTTTGTCGCACATTCAAATCCACTATACCAATGGATACACATTTATGTAATTATTTTTCTTTTGTGTACTTTGCTGTAATGCAAAGTCTTCTTTTCATGATGTCAAAAACTTATAGTAATCTCACCCTTGTCAGGATATGGGGAGGTGACTTCTTTTATTCCTTTATAGTCCGTTCCTTTATATCTGTTGTCTCCTCCACTTGGCTTTCCATCCTTGTCATGGAATTAGAACAATTTGGTTTGTGCCAAGGCTTTCGCTGGGATCCCTGGCTGAGAGTGAGACTGATCTGTGGCAGGTGTTTTTTTTTTTGTTTTTTTTCTTCTGTTGTAAATATGTCCTATTATTTTTATAGGGAATCGTGTGCATTATACTATTTGCCATTTCTTATCCATCGAATTTGAAGCAAGATGACAGTGATTCTTTCGTGGGACAAAACTTCTAGGTTAATTTCTTATCACACGCAAAATCTGACCACCCGTCATCTTACTTTATCTACCTGTGTTATGACCTGCAAGTGTTGCATGTGCTGTTAACTAACGAAAGCAAACTATTTGAAGACCAAGTCTTCTCAGTGAATGAGCTGTCATATTGTACGATTTGCTGAGCGGATGCCAGGCACGAGTTTTCACTATTACTACAACTGCAATGTTTGTATGAAAATATTTTCTATAATTGAGATTATAGAAATTATAGTGATTGTCAATGAGTTACTGGTTTAACAATGTCTTTCCCTGATATCAGGATTAGGCCATGAAACCCCATCTTGTCCAGGGTTTTCTTTTTTTTTTGTTTTCTTTTACCATTCTGTATTACTTTTACCTGGTGCTTGTATTTTATGACCTTAAACTTATGGACTGATGTTTTTCTTTAGGATTTTGATAATTATTGTATTTCTCATTCTACAGACTTGATGTAAACATTGAGCATAAAATGATGAATGGTGCATGGATGGATCAAAAATATATAGTTTGGTATGAAAGTGTTTGCTTTAAGAATTAGGGAATCAAAATGAATGTATGATAGTATAAAAGGCATATGATAATGTGAGAGAGGACACAAAACAAAGTGCCAATTGTAAAAAAAATTATTTCTTATTTTGGTGCATTCGTAAATTTAAGGGCAAGATATGTTGATAATTATGCCTTTTATAATTTAGAAAGTTTTTTCCAAGTTTGAGAATTGTTCTCAATGAGTCTTTCTTTCATTTTACAGTTATAAACTTCAGATTATATGTTGTTATTATATTATTAAAAGTTAGTTTTTTTTTTAACAAAAAAAGTTTTCATTCTTAATTTTTTAGATTGATCATAGTTCTTTGTAAAGCATGACAGACATATCAGACTAAAGTATTTGTTTTAAATTTAATTAAAAAAAATTTCAAATCAAATCTTTCGTCATCATCATGTCGAGTTTCCACATTATTTTGTCTTGTTGATTTTAATACAACAGATGTATTAGTACTGCATTTTTAAATGGGGACTTTATGGACTCCCATTGTGGGCAGGGATGCCACTCAGGTCGCTTTATCAATGTCTTGGAACGAGGTTACTTAGGTTTGACAAAATCCTTCACCGAAAGGGAAATAAGTCAAATATTTTTGTTTTTTTTTTATTTTGAGGGAGATGATACTTTTTTCCTTGTAAATAATTTCTTTGCTGTGTATTGTGTAAGTTTTTTTTTGTTTTGAATATAATATTTTGCACACCTTTGATCCTCTTCTTAGTCAGATCTTGTGCATTTGTGTGGATGGGACTAGATCTGTTGGCAATTGGCAGTGTATGTCAGTGTTGGATTTTTTAGTGGATTCAGACTAGCCACAAGGATAAACTGTTCCTGGATCTACTTCTAATCTCTGTAGACCTACTGTAATCCCCCGTTGTTTTTATTTGGCGTTTGATAGCTAGATCTAAATCTTTTGACTTTTGTATCCCCTTCATCTTTACTGGTGTGGCATGAACTATAAGTTCTGGGTGAGATTCCTTAACTCCCACAATGGGCAGGGAGGCTCTTACTGTGTCTTCTATCCCTCTATATCTGTTTTTCAACATGCTTTCTGTCGTGGAATGAGATTACTTGGTTTTGTCTAGGCCCTGGCTAGTTACCCTAGCTGGGAGGAAAAGTCAAATGTATAGTTAGAGTTTTGAGTGTATCCCTCTTAGATGGGACCTATGCTTGTGTCTGGACGAGACTTTTAGATGATCTCAAACTAAGTACTTTGATAGAGTGCTCTTGGAATCTACGTTTCCTTTTTGAACAAATTCCCCTTTGTCTTACCTTTTCTTGGGTGCTTTAATTGTAATTCTATAAATTTCTACTATCACATTTTCTTCCTTTTTACTGGCACTGCACTGATATGACCCTAATGTGTTGCAAGCGCCGTAAAACCCTTTAAAACAAACAAAAACCTATTAGTTTCAAGTGCGGTTAAAATTTCTAAAAACAGGTATTTCAAAATATGATTGTTAGTAACTTTTACATACCTGAAGTGTTCAACTGAAATTAGAGGTCAAAAGTTTTGTTGAAATTTTTATTTTGCTTTTAAATTGTTTCAGTTTTGTAATCACACTCTAGCTCTGTGATTTATAAATGCTCAATTCCATCAGCTATGACTCTCATTTCATTCCCCCTTAAAAATTTTTGTTTGTCATAATAAAACATTACTAGTTGAGTTTTCAAAGAATAAAAGTTGTAAATTGAAAAGATTGTCTTCATCGTGTGTATCTTTTACTTTTAACTTTGCGGCACATATGTGATCCGCGATCTCAAAGGCTTTGTGGGACTCCTGACCTCCCATAGTGGGCAGGAAGTGTCGTCTATCCCCCTAATTTGTTTTCCAATTGCTTTCTTTGTCATGGAATGAGATTACTTAGTTTTGTCCAGACCTTGTCTGGGAGGGAAAAAACATTCCAATTTATAGTTCTGTCATCTGCATTTTTTGCCAAATTGGGACCTAAAATTTGCCCAAAAACCCCCCAAAATTTGCCAAAAAGACCAAAATTTGCCCAAAAATTTGCTGAGGAGAACTAAGCGTTTCAAGTTTCAGTAAAAATTAACACGCGAGACAGAAAAAAAGATATATAAAAGACAATTTATTACATTTAAGGAGGCTACATTTATTAATTTGTTGTTACAAAAATTTTAAAGGATCATTATCCGTAGAGAGTAGCTTCCCTTGGTTTGGGCCCAGCTGCAACATTTCTCAAGTTTCGCACTTTTTTTTCGTTTCTTTTTTTCCCCAAAATTTGCCACGCGATTTGCCAATTTTGGGAAATTTGCTAAAATTTGCGGATCGCAAATTGCCATTTGCGGCCGCAAAAAATGCAGATGACAGATAGTTATAGTTTTGGGAGATTTGGCAGGTTTGTAGCTGTGACAACAAATCCCCACAAATCCTCGTGAATCATCTCTCTGTTATGTACTGTAATTTTTTTTGTTGAACATATGATTTGTAAACATTTCGAGTGTATTCCTCTTGTGGGGACCTGTACTTGTGTCAGCATAAGACTTTTAGGTGATCTCAAACTATGCATCATGATAGTATGTTATAGCCACAAATAAGAAACTTTAGGTTAATTTTTCTTTATGGTGGGGAATATATACTGTTCCTGTCATTGCACATAACTGGGAAGGTCGCATTTTGTTATCTAAATTTCCACGATGTGATTCATTCCGACAATGTCATTTTGAGATGTTGGGTCAGATATGATCTTTTTACCCTCATAAAAAACGATCTGTCATCTGCATTTTTGCCAAATTGGGACCTAAAATTTGCCAAAACCCCCCCCAAAATTTGCCGCACTTTGGATCCTTATTTGAAGATTTTTTGACGAAACAATCCATGACTGAAGTTGGAAGTGTAAGTAACTCGATTTATTTGACTTGAGAAATGAAATGACTGTGAATAGCGTTGTTACTGTTACAAAGATTTTAAAGGATCATTATCCGTAGAGAGTAGCTTCCCTTGGTTTGGGCCCAGGCAATGCTGCAACATTTCTCAAGTTTCGCAGTTTTTTTTCCGTTATTTTGTTTTCGCTTCTTTTTTTTTCCAAAAATTTTCCTCGCGATTTGCCAATTTTCCCAAAATTTGTCACGATTTGCCAATTTTGGGAAATTTGCCAAAATTTGCGGATCGCCCTGATATTTGCGACTGCAAAAAATGCAGATGACAGAATGATGACTGTTCCCTATCACTGATTAACAGTAACAGGCTGCTTCATGGTAGTCATTTAATTCTGACAAGCAATTGAGCAGCGTTTCTATAAAACTCAACTTATTCGCTTTTATATAGCAATATTGAAAAAGTCATCCCCTAATATTAATACAGTGCAACCTCTGGATAACGACAATCCCTTGAGACAATGACCTCTGGTCTGCATTTTATTTCTATATATCATTAGTAATAAAAAATCCCAAAAGAGCGACATATATTTGATTAAAACCCCTGTTTAGAGACATTGATATAGTGATAGTGATAATCAGCAGTTGACACTGACGCTTGATATGAAAAATCTAACCAAATAGGCAGCCTCATTTCCGACCAGTGCCATCTTGTACTCTGGGTGGGGTTCCTGACCTCCCATAGTGGAGCGACTCACTGTGTCTTCTGTCCCCCTATATCTGTTTTCCATCATGCTTTCTGTCTTTGTCTTGGAATGAGATTACTTGGTTTTGTTCTGGCCCTGGGAGGGAAACAGTCAAATGTAGTTAGAGTTTTGGGAGATGATATTTTTTGTCTTGTAAATCATCTGTTATTGTTATGCACTGTATTCATTTTGTTTTACATACATTTGTAAACATTTGAGCGTGTTCCTCTTAGTGGGGAACTGTGCTTGTGTCTGGATGAGAAAATTAGGTTATCTCAAACTAAGTACACTGATATTGTGCTCTTGGAATCTACATCTGTGGGAGTACAAGATGCCCACATTGCAGTGGGGATGTGCATGGATTCATAGATGACATAAAGAGGAGGGAAGGGCAGGGATGATAAACAAATGCTCAAACCATATGGGGGCTATGGCACAACACATGATCACGTGTCTATGTCAGTGAATCATTGCACACATTACCCACTCAAATATTATATAGAAGGCGTTGTTTCTTGATTGTGTACGCAATGAGAGACTTATCTAACTAAAAGATGGAGGGGGAGGGATGATTGAGAGATAGAATATCATTATACTCCCCGTCTATCCCAGTCGTGCAAATCTAGATTGATGAGTTTATATGGGAGCGTTCACATATTATGTCAACACTTTGGGGGGAGGGGGGGTCTGCCAAATGTTAACAAGTGTTGACATGGGGGAGGGGGGGGGGGGGGGGGGGGTTCATACCCAAGATTATGTCATCAAAAATTTGGTTATACAAATAGAATAAAAACACACCCAAGAAAAACACTGTAAAAGTTGAAGCGGATTAGTAACATAATATGCTATTATTCGGATAGGACATCAGTCTTCACAAATTACTTTTTACCAGATCAGGTGATCCACCTACACCTATTCACTGCTGGGTGGACAGGGGGCCCCCGAAAAAAAAATGTGGCTGCGATGGGAATCAGCTTGAGTTGTCAGGTCTTCAGCCACGCTCTAACAACTGAACTACCCTAAACATGTCTACATCTTCAAAATGGACTTTTTTTTTGTTAACATCGTGTAATGCTGGCTACCAGTATTGAACAGAGACAAAGAGGTATATATCAAATTTCACACCTTTTGGCACTCAGTTGTTTTTACCTCTTTTCCTCTGTTCAATAGCCACCATCACATGACTTTCACGAAAAATAGTCCATTTTGATGATGTCATCGTATTTGGGGGGGGGGGGGGGGGGGGTCAAGTCAATGATGACAATTGATGACATGGGGGGGGGGGGGGGGGGGGTCTAAAAATGCCAATTTTTTGTTGACATAATATGTGAACGCTCCCATATTATCTGGACTAGCTCATGGATGGAGTTTATCTGAAACGTTATACATTATTACTGTACTAATGATCTAGAGCAGGAAAATTGGGACCAGCCTTAGAGTTTGTTTTAAGCGAGGGTTTAAAAAATAAAAATGCGGTTTATCTTAAATGGATAGCAGTGTAAATTAGTTGCAAGCACCAAAAAAGCCTTAAAAACAAAACAAACCTTATGTAATGTAAGGTAAAACAATTTATATCCTGTTAAAAATAGATTAGAATCTTTATCTAAGTCTCACTTAGTTGTAAAGTGTGACAAACAAGTTAACAAAAATCTGTGTTAACCAATTTTGTGCAAAACATCTGAATTTCATGAAAAAATTAATCATTACCAACCCCAAACTGCGCGATTTCCGCCCTTGTGTATTATGAGCTGTGACAACAAATCCCCACTTGAAAGGTCTCTCAGTGATTACAGTACACTCGTGGGAGAAGCCAAAAAACCTGCTAGAATCTGAGCATGCCAAAATCCGATGTTTATGCGAGGTAACAGCTTATTATAATATATGGTAAAGTTCAGTCACCAAGCTCTATATTGCAGAGCATGTTGGAATTTGGTGTGCTAGAATCAACGAATACTGTAATAAAAAATAACACTGAAGGCAAAGGAATGAATAAGGTCACCATTTTATTGGTTTTGATTTTGATTTAGATTTAGGTTTTCCTTTCTGTTTGACATTTCCCAACCTCTTTTTAAGTTTCTTCACGGCTCTTTTGTTCATCCAAGGGGGATAATGCCCATTCTGATCTCTTTTGGTAACCTTGTCATAGACCGGTACTTGTTTGTCTACGTCCATGGTGGAATCTGATAAATAGGTGGGAAAATAAACAAAAAGTGAGTGATTTCATTACAAGATGCTCAACCACGATACCAATTAAATTCTTCAGACCACATTGACGCCATGACACTTGACACAAGATGAGTGATAAACAAGAAAAGGGAACAGAGCCTCTATCTAATGGGTAGCAAACATTCAAACAGTTACAATTGTTAATTTAAACCAAGAGAAACCTGATCTTTTGGTTCTAAAGGACTTCTTAAACAAATAAAAATATTCAAATCATGTAGCACTCTTTGGCTTAATAAAACAGGACAAGCAGTAACAACAAATATAAAAATGATAAAGTCATTTAATGATAAAAGTGTAAATAACGTAAATTTTTTTTTGCATACAGCGGAGCTCTGTCATAATGAGAACACCCTACTCTCCAAGCAAAAAAATAACTTTATTGTCATACATGGGAGGTAACACATTTACAAATATAACATTGAGTTTTTGTATTGGTTGTGTACCCTACTTTCATTCCATTTTAAATTACGGTGTTTAAACCAAGATAATATGACAGTCAAGCTGTTTGTTTAACGTATCAGTATTAAAAGAGCATTCTTCCTTTCAAGCAAATTTCAATGTACAAAACGTTTGTAAGAATAACACTAATGAAGTAGTAAAAACACATAAAATTGAAATTAATATTAGCTTAACAATATTAAGAATAAGAAAGCTGGCAGGCTATTGCTGTGATTGGCACAGCTCAAGAGCCCCTTTTTTTGGTCTACAAATGGGCAATTACTATAATTACTGCTTACATTATCACCACAACCTCACCTTTAACTTCACTAATATATTATAGAGAAACTCTTCCTTACCTCCCTGTGTTTCTGTGCCAGTAAGAGAACTGAGATCCTCATCCTTTATTTCCGGTTTCTCTGTCGATAAATATTATAAAAATGAAATTCAACGTCATTAAAAACACAAAAATCAACACTATAATACTTTCAAAACCTTTTATATATAATTAAACATGTGAATTAATATCATTTGACTTTAATAAGGCTTTTGATAAAGTCCATCACAACAGCCTTCTTACAAAGTTGAAGCACTATGGGATTACCAATAACATATACTCCTGTATAGCCATCTTTGTCTGATTGTACTGAAAAAGTGATGGTAGAAAACAAAATGTCATCAGCAGTTCTATCGGATGTCACGTAAGGAGCAGTTTCAAGTACACCTTTGTTGTTGGGCTATATTAATGACACGCCCCCAAAAATTCATGAAAGTACAACATTGTATCTTTCCGTAGACAACAACCTCCTATACAGAAGAACAAAAACCAAAAATGACATAGACAATCTCCAACAAGACCATAACAAACTTCAAGATGGAGAAAGACTATAAAGAGGAATTCAATCCAAAGTTTTACGAATAAATAACAAAATTGAACAAGACACAAATGATTAACAAATACATAATGAAAAGTTAGACCCCCCCCCCTTCTCCCCAAAGGCTGAGTACATAGGGATTACATTGGATAGCATGGAGCCATCGACACAAAAAAGTTTGCTATGGTAACAACAAGCCAAACTTTTTCTAGCATTGCAAGGCAGTAAAAGAACAATGCTATCCCATACTGGTAAGATCAAGCTTGGAAAAAGACTAAATTCATAAACCAGCTTGACTAAGTTCCAGGTATGCCTGCAGATTTGTGTATAACAACTATGACAACAGCATAAGTATAACAAACAAGATGGCAAAAAGCAACTGGATTATATTGAAGGAGAGAGGAGCAAACAAAAAATGAAAACCTTTAAAAGTATACAAGGACAAGCACTGATGTCGACTAGCCCACTCCTGAGTGAATACAAACTTTCAGTCCTTTTTTCCAAGAACAATTAGTTATGAAATTCCCTCCTTGACAACTTCAGAAATTCTGACAGTTATTTACTTGCCAATCAGAAAATATTTCTATCCCAGAAGTATGGAGGACATTGTGATTTAAAGCCATAACCCGACACCATCCCAAAAGTGATGAATAACTAGGACTTGAGTAATAAGGTTTGGGAGATGATATAAAAAATCAGTCTCTAACAATGAGGTAAAATTATAAGCATTGGGCACTTCAGACATGGGGATAAAGTGAACCTCATATATTTTGACTTTTATTTCGAAAGAAAAAAAGTTTCTAAATTGACAGAAGTACCTTAGTTGGCTGTCTTGTACACGTCATATTTCTAAGAGTGACATGTTATATCAATTTGAAATGAAACTGATCTGAATACCAACAACTCGTACAATTTGCATGCTTTTGATATAGCTAGTCTCTACTTTCTCTCTCTCCCTTCCCCCCACTCTCTCATTCTCAAAAAAAAAAAAAAAAAAATCTCGGCTCTATCCAGGATCGATCCAATTTCCTTTACGCGTTAAACGAGTGCTCTGCCAATGGACTAGCAGGACTCCAAATCACACTTATGACATGTTTATTTCCAATTGAGTATAATAATGATCATCTCAACTCAATTAATGTTGTTTGACTCGAACAAACGCCTGTATTGATCTAAAATGGCCCTTGGTCTTTGATTTGAGAATTGACAAAAGGATTTTGCAACAAATTAGTACAGGTTTGTAATTTACCAACTCATTGTACTGGCTTGTCATTAGCCTACGGGTAGGATAGTCTACAAGGGGAACTGCTATTTGAAGAACAACATATAGAAAGCCGATGGGTAGAATACATAGGCGAACTGTACAATGATCCAAATAGAAATGAACCACCACTGAAATTCAAAGAACCATTAAGCGGACCAAACATCACCAAAAGTGAAATTGAACATGCCATGGAACGAATGAAGGATGGTAAAGCAACAGGCCCTGATGAAATATCTGTAGAGGTATTAAAAAGCCTAGGAGATCTAGCAATTGACGAACTTCACATATTATTCAACAATATATACAATACTGGGAAAATTCCAGAAGATCTCTGTAACTCTATTTTCATAGCAATACCAAAGAAAGCAGGTGCAGTCAGATGCGAAAATTTTAGAACTATAAGTTTAATAAGTCACATCAACAAAATACTGTTGCGTATAATTATCAACAGGCTAAGGAATAAGATTAACCCCGAAATCGCAGAAGAACAATATGGATTCCAACCTGACAGAGGGACAAGGAACGCAATATACCTCCTCCGTGTTTTAAGTGAAAGAGCTATACAGGTTCAGACCCCACTATACCTCTGTTTTGTCGACTACAAAAAAGCTTTTGATAGACTACGCCACGAAGAAATACTAAAACAACTGCACTCCATTGGCGCTGATGAGAAAGACCTCAGACTCATGCAAACATTATACTACACCCAGCAGGCATCTATCAAAATCGGAAACTCTACAGGAAATTCCATTCCTATTAAGAAAGGAGTCCGTCAAGGTGTGTTGCCTCACCAGATCTGTTTAATCTATACCAAGAAACAATCATGAGGGGCATAAATAATATGGAGGGAATAAAAGTAGGAGGTCACAACATAAATAATATAAGATACGCAGACGATACGGTACTCATTGCAACATCAGAAATCCAACTTCAAAAGATTGTTGACAAAGTGGTAGTAGATAGTGAAGCCAAGGGAATGGAAGTGAATATCACCAAAACAGAATGCATGGTAATACAGAAAAACCCCGAAAACAACAACACCTGCAATATAACGATTCACGGCGAGCAGCTTACCAACGTAGAAAGTTTTAAATACCTAGGTTCAATAGTGACAACAGATGGAAGATGTAACCGAGACATACGAGCAAGAATAACTCAAGCCAAACAGGCCTTCATGGACCTGGGAAACATTTTGAAAAACAAACAGATGTCGTTCGGGATTAGATTCCGAGTCTTGAAGTGCTACGTGTGGCCAATCTTGTTCTACGGATGCGAAAGCTGGACTACAAATGCAGAAACACAAAAGAACATTGAAGCTTTTGAAATGTGGTGCTTGAGAAGGATGCAGAGAATATCGTATACCGCACACAAAACGAACGAAGAAGTGCTAAAACAAACATACCAACAAAGGAAACTAATGCCCTTAATAGTGGATCGACAACTATCCTTTTTCGGACACATAGTAAGGAAAGATAAGAATGAATACCTGGCAAGTTGTGGAAAAATACCTGGTAAACGCGCCCGGGGGAGACAAAGAAAAACACTCATAGACCAACTGAAGGGTTTCACCAACCTAACAATCCAAGAGCTGTTTGAAAAAGCAAGAGACAGGGAGGAATGGAGAGAGATAATTCATGCAGTATCCGAAGCCTGGACCAGGCATGGAACCTAGAAGAAGAAGGATAGTCTGGAGAAGCATACAATAAACTTTCAATTGGGCATAGAGATGCGATACTCAGGTCGGATTCTCATTTTGGAAATATGAGGACTTTAAAAGTAGGGACAATCAACTGAGCTGGCCAAAAAATGTTTGCTATCTGGTTTATACTGTGAATAGCCGTCTTGTTCAATTGGTCTTTTGTTATCATATGAAAAGAGTACGTGTGAAGGGTATATAGTACCTAACTACCATGTAATTTTTCATTTCTAGATAGATTCATAGTCTGACCGTTGCAAAGATGAGCAGGTAGCGAGAAGAAGAAGTTTATTTGTTTTTGAGAGTGTCATGGCACTTGTAGCACTCCTGGGTCCTTTAAAACCCAGTAAGAATCGGTTCAATTTGATCAATAGGAGATATTATCTGGTCGTCCAAGGGCTTTTTTTGTCCCAGAAATAATTGGCAGCAGCCGCCTTATGCAGGAAAATAGAGGAAAAAACGATGGTCAGCTATGAAGGTTGGCCGCCATGTCAGGTGGCTGGCTTATACAAATGACCGCAAGCACAAGTTTGACAGTAATTTCAAATGCTTATTTTAATGACTTGGAAAATCTTCTTACCTTCCTTTGTGTCTGTGTTTGTCAACTTTTTCTCTGCTTTCCCTGTAAATTGAAGATTACATTATCTTAACAACCAGTGATAATTATTAAATAAAATCATTTCTGCCATTTTAACTCCAGTTACCAGATCCTTCTCATTATGACTTTTGTCCAACAACAAGGACATTGATTAAATCGGAGCATCTGACAACTCTGGTCACTGCAACAACTCTACCCAAGTTTTTTTCTCCCTGTACACCAATATATTTTACTCTCAAAGTTATTAAAATCACACAAGTTGACTTCCAAATTTTAAATAAACAATCAGATCAGATATAGTCACGTCATAAGGAATCAAGATGAAATGAGATATTATTAAATGAGCTAATATATATATACTCTGTCACTGATAATGTTTGTCTTTTGTTTGTTTATTTATTTATTTATTTTTGAGATGCCATAATTGAACAACATCTGACAAGCCAAGTTTCAAACTACAGTCAAATCCTGATAAAGTCAACACCACCTGACCAGAAAGATTGGCTGACTTTGTCCATTATCAATGGAACACACTCAGATAAAGAACAAATAATTTGGGACCAAGAAGAGGTGTTTAATTTAAGCAGAAGTTGACTTCATGCAAAATGTCCAATGAGCCAGTGCCTGAATCAGATATGTCGTCATAGTTATGATGCACACCAGATCGTGAATGTCTTATCCAGTGGAACCTCCCGATTACGACACCTCCGAATAGCGACAACCTCCTGATAACGACATTGGCCCGTGGTCCCGATTTATTTTCTATTTAAGATCAGTAAAATAAACCTCCAAATAACGACGCACTTTTTGATAAAACCTCCGAATAACTACATCATTTTGGCGATTTTCGTAGATATCTGATACTAAAAATATCGAGTATGAGTACTCAAAGTTTATAAAAACGATTCCTACTTGAAGCAATGATAAAGCAGCTTTTGAAACCAATGAGAACGCAGCTTTTTTTGACGAATCTTGGCTGATATACATTAATAAAAACCAAGGTATAAATGTAAGTGAAAGCAAGTAAACACAAAATCTTGGAAAATGTGATATTATGTGGTGATAGAAGTAGAAGTAGTAGTAGTAGTAGTAGTAGTAGTAGTAGTAGTAGTAGTAGTAGTAGTAGTAGTAGAAGTAGTAGTAGAAGTAATAGTAGTAGTAGTAGTAACAATAATAGTAGTAGTAGTAGTTGTTGTGTTTTTGTGGGAGGAGGAAGAGGAGGAGGAATTTTATCTAACTCGCAGAGTCCGAATTACCTGTTTTTGTTTGTTTTAAAGGGCTTTACAGCGCTTGTGACACATCTATGTCATATCAGCGCCAGTAAAAAGGAAGAAAATTGGAAATTAAAAAACATTCTAGATTTACAATTGAAATGACATAAGAAAAAGTAAGACAAAGGGGAATGGTTTAAATAGGGAACAGATGTAGATTCCAGGAGCACACTATCAGTGTACTCAGTTCAGATCACCTAAAAGTCTCATCCAGACACACGCACAAGAACCTTCTACTAAGAGGAATACACTACAATGTTTTGTTTGTTTTGTCAATGTTAATAAAAACTGGTCCCGCGGGCCTTACCACGCCCACTTTGTCCGCCATCTTGGAAACCTCTAAATAACGACACCTCCGGATAACGACATAAAAACTCGGTCTCGTGGCATGTCGTTATCGGGAGGTTCCACTGTAATTATCAATCTAACCATTTTAAACTCAAACGCTACCAAATCAATTTAACTTTTGGAAAACAAAATATTTTAATCTAACAAAAATGTAATGAATAACATACATTTTGTCTAAAGTTTAAATATGCCAATTTCATACATAACTGACTAATACATGTTACTATAAAGTGAGTTATGATCAGATCAGAACTGAGGAGAAGTGTTGTTGTACTTATTTAAACTCAGTTCCTGTAATGGTTTTAAACAGTCTGTTGCATGAAAGTATTGCTGAGAAACTGAACCAAATTTAAAGTTAAAGATAAAGAATAATTTACTGCAGTTATCTATGTTCCTCCCCCCCCCCCCCCAACCCAAAAAACCCCAAACAAACAAGCTTTTAGGGCTCAGTTTCTATCGCAGGCTAAGATTGACCAGAATATACTGACGGTCTGTGATGAAATTATCCATTTGGTGTATTAGCAGTAGCAGAGCTACCAACTTTCGTCAAGCAGAAAATGATTTTTCTATGTTTTAAAATCATCTTTGTATAGTTGTATGCTGTTCATTTGTATCATTATAATCAATTCTCAGTATTCAACCATTTTCATTCTGCTCCTTAAAGAATACAGTAAAATTACTTTAAACCGAAAGAAGCTAAACCGAAAAATACCTTAAACCCCAAAGAATTTAATAAATTGTACGAGTTTCTTCATTATCTTTGTACTAATTCTTACGATGAACCGAAATACTTCTAAGCAGGACTTTCTTTAAACCGAAACAACTTGAGAGCACCTTCCTTTTTTCTCTCTATATTTTTCTTCAAAAATTCGGGAAGGAGGCCACACGTAATATGCCCGGCGATATTAAACAGAACGTAAGTATAAGATGAGGGTGATGGGTGATGGGTGGTGGGGGGGAGGCAAACACTTCAATCACTGCATTTGGGCTTGGCCAACACCACAATCGCACAGACTGGAAAGGGAAGACGGCGTGTGACTGACAGGCGAAAAATGAGGAAAGAGGGGGAGTTGGGGTGTAGAATAACGCAAGCGAGATGTTCTCGCTCGTGTGTTGATGCTTTGGAACTGACTGGATTTTCAACACGACAATAAGGAGGGGGGGTAGACAACTTACAATTGAAATGCCATTTCCACTTCGGTGTTTAAATGTGTGTGTGAGGGGGGGGGGGGGGGGTTTCTATGTAATTAGGCCTTTGAACCTAATGAAATGGCTTTTCAACAAAAGAGGGTTGTGTAGTAGACAGCTTAGCATTGACACGCCTTTTCATTTCCATTTCACTTCACCTCTGAATAGCTGTGCATCATTCATTATCAATTATCGCACAAGAACTTCGATCTTATTTTAGCTTTGCATTTTACTAAAAGTTGTCTAAAAGAAAGCAACAAGATATGAAGTGAATAGAAAAGTGCCAGAAGACAATAGAGAATAAAAAATTTTCGCGGCGGTGGTGGGGTTCGAACCTGCGACCTTATTGGTACGACAACTCCGCCTGGCAGGTGAGAGCGTGGCTCTACCGTGTGAGCTATCAACGAACACAAAAATATTCGTTTCAAACTCAAAGTCATTACTAGATCCCTCTCTCACCCACTTCTTGAGACCGCCGATTCGTTCGTACACCACCATCGCGAATAATTTTGACCAGCAGTTAAGCTTAATAGCCAATATTCCCAACACAAACATATAACATAGAAACGATTGAGACATTGAGTATGCTCCGGTGTATGGGGTGAATTTTTAATTCAGAAAAGTGAGTGGAGCAGGCACTTATGTTGGTAACGACAAGATATGAAGTGAATAGAAAAGTGCCAGAAGACAATAGAGAATAAAAAATTTTCGCGGCGGTGGTGGGGTTCGAACCTGCGACCTTATTGGTACGACAACTCCGCCTGGCAGGTGAGAGCGTGGCTCTACCGTGTGAGCTATCAACGAACACAAAAATATTCGTTTCAAACTCAAAGTCATTACTAGATCCCTCTCTCACCCACTTCTTGAGACCGCCGATTCGTTCGTACACCACCATCGCGAATAATTTTGACCAGCAGTTAAGCTTAATAGCCAATATTCCCAACACAAACATATAACATAGAAACGATTGAGACATTGAGTATGCTCCGGTGTATGGGGTGAATTTTTAATTCAGAAAAGTGAGTGGAGCAGGCACTTATGTTGGTAACGACAAGATATGAAGTGAATAGAAAAGTGCCAGAAGACAATAGAGAATAAATTGTCTCAATCGTTTCTATGTTATATGTTTGTGTTGGGAATATTGGCTATTAAGCTTAACTGCTGGTCAAAATTATTCGCGATGGTGGTGTACGAACGAATCGGCGGTCTCAAGAAGTGGGTGAGAGAGGGATCTAGTAATGACTTTGAGTTTGAAACGAATATTTTTGTGTTCGTTGATAGCTCACACGGTAGAGCCACGCTCTCACCTGCCAGGCGGAGTTGTCGTACCAATAAGGTCGCAGGTTCGAACCCCACCACCGCCGCGAAAATTTTTTATTCTCTATTGTCTTCTGGCACTTTTCTATTCACTTCATATCTTGTCGTTACCAACATAAGTGCCTGCTCCACTCACTTTTCTGAATTAAAAATTCACCCCATACACCGGAGCATACTCAATGTCTCAATCGTTTCTATGTTATATGTTTGTGTTGGGAATATTGGCTATTAAGCTTAACTGCTGGTCAAAATTATTCGCGATGGTGGTGTACGAACGAATCGGCGGTCTCAAGAAGTGGGTGAGAGAGGGATCTAGTAATGACTTTGAGTTTGAAACGAATATTTTTGTGTTCGTTGATAGCTCACACGGTAGAGCCACGCTCTCACCTGCCAGGCGGAGTTGTCGTACCAATAAGGTCGCAGGTTCGAACCCCACCACCGCCGCGAAAATTTTTTATTCTCTATTGTCTTCTGGCACTTTTCTATTCACTAAAAGAAAGCACTGTACTTACACGTTGGAGTTTAAAATCAAAATACTATGTGAAGTCGATGAAAAAAAAGTTGATCAAGACGGAGATATGTAAATTACACGGCATCCCGACTCAACTCTTTCAACAATTTTGAATTGAAAACGAAAACCCCCAAAAATATTTTTAAAACACAAAAAAAATTAAAAAAAAAAAATTAATGGTTACGAAGACGGCATTTATTCAACAACTCCATTTAACGGGAAACCCATGATACGTTTAAATGAGCAAATTCCTTAAATAGTTACTACGCTTGAAAAACATTGCAACACGGGAACTTACTTTAAACCAAAATGTCTTTAAACCGAAATGGTTTAGAAGGTCCCCAAAATTTCGGTTTTAAGTAATTCTACTGTATTTGTCTTTTCCATTCTACATGATTTTTACCACCTATGTCATAAAAGTTGTGATAATTGTCTGTTTGATTCCACATTTCCTTACTTACTTTGTTATAGTCCAGAGCCATTGGGCCAGTAGAGCCGGAGTTAATCCCGGTTTCTATAGCGTGAAACGGACAATAGCAATTGCTTGCTATCTTTTGGATGGGATGCTAGTCTATTGCAAAGCACTTTCCCCCAAATCTAACAGACTCAGCTACCCATTCATTGCTGGGTGGGCAGGGGGGTCAGAAAAAATCTCGACTGCACCCGGGATCGATCTCGGTCCCTTTGCGTGAGAAGCAAGTGCTCCACCCACTGAGCTATTGGGATCCCCTCCTTACTTATAAAAGAAAAAATAATCAAAAAATGCTACAAATCAAGCTTTTAGTATATGCCTATATACAGTCACTTTAGTTTAAAGTGATTTAATTATTTCCAAAATCATCCAATGATAGTGCAAACTGTAGGTTTACATTTTTTAACTGTGTACTTTCCCCTGAATTCATTCTCTTTTTGTAAGTAATATTACAATTTTTTCTTATTGAAGTCGGCAGCAGATTCTCTGGTTTCACACAACAGTATTATAATGATCAATCTAGGCTGCGAAATCGTTATCACACTAAGGTAATTAACATCATAAGATTATTCATTTCTAGAAACATCTGAATGTAGTGAAATTTGGGTCCCAATGATCATGAATCTAATAAGAGTACAGAGTGAAAATTTTTTTATTTTTTAAATTCTGTTTGTTTTGTACTTACTAATATAAAAAATCATACAATAACAATAAAAATTGACCTATCATTCTGCTGATCTGATGGTACTTGAAGACCACTCTACTAAGTATAACAAATCCCAAAGGAAAATTATACAGTATGACAGAAGGGATTTACAATCAAATACTTACATTTGAAATTTTCAGCAAATTCTTTCTTTTCTACTGAAACACATTTGTATAAACGTTCTAATTCTTTTTTAACAAAATGCTGTCTGTTGACATTTCGACACTTCCTGCCAGATTTATTTCTGATACCTCTAGCCATCTGATGAAGAAAAAAAAAATTTAAAAAAAGGATTTGAAGAGAAATATAAATATAAGACAAATTATTAGTTATAAAATGTAAAATGTGATCCATCGCCTCAAACTGGTATTTTATGTTTGTAATTCAATTCAATTCAAAATTTCATTATTGTGGGAACATGCAACATATTTCTCAGAGTGTATGGAGTAATCGCAAATAAGAAATAAAAACAAATCGATAAATATTAGATCCTCATGATCTTTCTCTTGACATTTCAATCTTTATACATAGATCTAGGTAAGTATAACAATACATCAACACTAGTAAAAAAGCTCTCCATAACATTTACTCATGCTCTCTCTGATTTTTTTTTTTTTGGTTCTCCTTTTAAAGAGGGTGCTAAAAAGTGATATAAGAGTAGAAAGGATCAGAAATTCGAAACTACACTATAATCATTCTCCACAAAATATTAAGTTTCAAACCAACTCTCATATTATTTTTTTTTTAACAATTAAGTAAATTTTCAGCACCTAAGGTGGTGAGTCACTAGTGACTATGATGGACTATTTTATCATTTCAATTTTACCTTCCATTTTTCACCAAAAAAACCCCCAAACAACTAAATTTGAAAAAAAAAGGAAAAAGCCAATTATCTTTCACCACCTACATCTATTTATTTTTTTGGTAAAGTTTTCCTATTACACAAGTGCTAATACATCATTTTCCAAGCTATCTTTTAAATTTAGGGTTTAAGGCATAAAAATAATGCTAAAACTCATTGCAAACAACTCAACAAACTTTGAATTTCTAAAATATTTGGGGGTTGGGGGAAGAGACTAATCAACCCCCCTTTCTTATCTTTAAAGCAATCTCTAGGACATTCTCATCAGTTCGAGACCAGCCATTTTGAATTCATGTTACTCCTTTTGACTAACTTTTGGGGGAAGATTCTCCTGAACCCTTCTAAATTTTTACTATTCTTTTGTTTTCTTTTTATCAACCACCAAGAAACTTGTAAACCAATCAAATCCACCATTCATTAAAATTTCCACTACCTTGCTGCTTGTTAACTTTATTGATCTTCTTTTGTTTATATGATATGTTCATTCTGACCACAATTTTGGGGATATTGATGATGGCCGGGGATTTGTTTATTTTGCGGACGAATCCCTAGGCCTAGGTGTTGTTCGTCCCAAAACCGATCACACTTGTATTCTTTCCTGTCTTCTTCATACAAAACAATACAATTTATTATCACACTTCCACAAAACTAGATCCAACATTTTATTCGAATTAGAGACGAAAATAACTATCAAAGCAAGGAAGCAAAGATGGGGGCAAATTATCTAGCTCATATATGAATTTTAAGATACATCGATATCAGTGTGGATAGAAATTTCAGTGGGTTAGACTACTTCTCATATTTTTTCCTTTTATTTGCACAGGTTCAAATCCGATTGCTCCCTTATTATTTTTTCAGAGCGAGTCTATTCTTTTCTCCTTTTTTGTTTTGCCTTGTTCTGTTTCTGAGCATGATTTTCTTAAAATTGTTTTTATATATAAAAACAAAAAATTATTGTTTTTCTTTCCTGACCTTTTGGTCTCTCTCTGAATATTTTTGTTTGTTTGCTTTTTTTAATTTTTAGAATATATACTATTTACTATTTGAGATCGGAGTGGGGACGGATATGACAATTTGCTAGAAAGGAAACCAAAAGAGAGGAAAATATTGAAAAGAAAAAAAAGGTGTGTGTGTGTGGGGGTATGGAACATTTATTATTTGCAATGCTTTGTCATGATCATAATTGAATTTTGTCCAATTTGTTTGTCATGCAATATGCGTCGACTTCGAAGTGGGTGTCATGGCCGAATGGTTTAGTCATCTGCCCTGGAAGTTTTACCAGAATCGACGTTGCGGGTTCAAATCCTGGTTCCGCCACTTTTTTTTTTTTTAATTCCGTCTTTTTTTTACAGAACGTTGCAAGGGATAAATGTCCCATCCATCCTCCCCCCACCTCTTTTTTTAAAAAAAACTCTCTCTTTCTCTCTTGGTTCCTTTCTAGTTTCTAGCAAATTGTCATATTCATCCCCGCTCCGATCTCAAAAAGTGTCTAAAAAGAATAAATAATTAAAAAGCAAACAAACAGAAATATTCAGAGCGACCAAATGGTCAGATAGAGGAGAAAAAAACAAACAAAATAATTTTTTTAAAAAATAAAAACAATTTAAAGTAAGAAATTCATGCTCAGAAACGGAACAAAAGGCCAAACAAAAAGGAGAAAAGAATAGACTCGCACAAAAAAGAGAGGTGGGGGGGAGGATGGATGGGACATAATTTATCCCTTGTATTGTAACGTTCTGTGTAAAAAGAAGACGGAATTAAAAAAAAAACAAGGTGTCGGAACCAGGATTCGAACCCACGTCATTCTGGTAAAACTTCCAGGGCAGACGACTAAACCATTCGGCCATGACACCCACTTCGAAGTCCACGCATATTGTGTATATGCAGTAAGAAGTGATTTAATTTTAATGTTGGTTAAATTTTATGTTTTTACAGAGAGGTGGGCCGGTGTTACCAATACTTAGCTTCTATACCAGGATAAATCATTCGTTTGGACCGAAAAATAAATAAAAAACTTACCGCTTACCGTCAAAAGCAGTTTAGATTTGAAGATGCATTTGTTTTCTATCAAAAAACATTCGGTAATGGACAATCCTTGATGAATTTCAAAAGTTGTGTTGAAATTATATCCTAATCGTTTTCATGATTAATTCCTCGCGAAATCGTGTGGGTATCGTTTCTGTTATCAAGGTACCGCCTAGCCAGGCAGGGTTGCCAGATCATTTTTGAGTAAGAGACCAAACTAGCTATAGCAAGAGGCCAGATTCCTCGGCAGGAGCCCAAATACCACCAAACCCACCTTAGCCTCGCGAAAACTCTTTAGATTTGTTAAACAATTTAGATAGGATAAGGAAAATTCGTATATATAGAAGCATTAGCAAATGCAATCTGTGGCGTTAGCACGTGTTGCATTTAGATATTTAGATTGCCAAATAAAATAAGTTTTACCGGTACCAGAGTAAAACGATATAACGGGGAAAGTCAGAGGAAGCCAAAAAGTTGGTTACAGGAGGCCAAGTGGCCAAACCAAATTTTGGGAGGCCAAATGGCTTGGGAAAAGGCCAAATTTCTCAAATTTGGCCACCAGGAGGCCAAACTAGCAACCCTGGCCCCAGGTTTTTAAAAAAGTTTATTGGGAAAAAGATACGGAACAAAGTGTCCATAGATAGGTATGCAATTTGGTGCATTAGTGCAGTAAAAAGGCCTTTTTTTCTTTTATTCAATAAACTTGACTGCTGGTGGACCCTAGGCCTCTCTACAAGTCCAAGAAATAATACTCACTTTTTCTCTGCTCCAACGAAAATATCTACCCCCTACCGGTCTAATTATTTGTAGCAGACGACAAATTTCTCAAAACGGTCACGTGACACTGTAAAAACAACACAGGAAGTCCATGAAAGCTTATTTACGGCATTTCCTTTGAACCGTGTAAACAACAAAATTTCGTTTTCATTCGACTCAACGGGTCAGATTGGCCGGTATTTTTTAACGAACTAAAGTTCTGAAAAATCAAAATGTTTCTTAGAAAGGTGAAAGATGCTAGTTTTTGAAACAGAGGTAGGTTTTTTAAAAAAAATCTTTATATTTTACGTGAATGCATGCTCAAGGCGAGTTGGACGTGCAGCGGAGGTTGGTAGGCCAAAGGCCCACCTCTCTAGATATTTTATTAACTTTCCATGTGCATTTTGGAAACATTCCATATTCTGGAATGTGGATAATTGTTTAAAAGAGCGGAGTTTCAAATATGTGTCTGGGGATAATGAAAATTCGTTATCCCCAGACAGGTGTCTGGGGATAACGAATTTTCATTATCCCCAGACTGGTGTCTGGGGATAATGACAGGGCTGTCATTATTCCCAGACGCCTGTCTGGGGATAATAAAATTCGTTATCCCCAGACAGGTGTCTGGGGATAACCAATTTTTGTTATCCCCAGACACCTGTCTGAGGATACTATCCCCAGACGCATTTAGCAAGTGGGCAGAAACATTTTATGCAAAATGCCAAACTAGGCGTGAAAAATACCAAATATTCTGGAAAAAATACTAGTGGTTGTGTCCCAAAACAGTTAATATATCAAGTGATATTTAACACAAGATGAAAGTAAATAGTGATCAAATGTCAAATCCAGCTCTTTAAAAAAAAATATTTTAAAGCAAATGGATCAATGAAATTTCTTTTGTTACTTTGATCTGAAAACGTCAAACTGGCAATTCGACTTTTTATTTTCAACCAGGAAGAAAGTTGTTAATCATCAAATCTGTTCATAGTCCACCAACCATTTAAATTTTCATTACCAACCTACCTGTTAACTTTATTGATCATCTCTTGTTTCTATAATTTGCTCATTCTGGCCACAATTTTGGGGACGACGGGAATAATTTTTATGTCGCGGACGAATTCCTAGGCCATGGTGTTGTCCGCCCCAAAACCCAAAACCCACACCTGTTATTTTCCTGTCTGCTTCGCACAAGACAATACAATTTAGTATCACACGTCCACAAAACTAGATCCAACAACATATTTTTATTCGAATCAGAGATGAAAATAACTACCAAAACAAGGAAGCAAAAATGGTGGAAATATGTTTAGCTCATATATGAATTTAAAATATTCCGATAGCGGTATGGATAGGCAGCTCAGTGGGTAAGGCCACCTTTCATTTTACTCCTTTTAGCTGCACAGATTCGACCCCAGACGCGACCGCCCCCCCCCCCCCCCCCCCCCCCCCACTCATTTTTTTTTTTTTTCCCTTTTCTTTCTTTCTTCCCAATTGATTTTCATTGTTTTCACTTTTGTTCCGAGTTCCGAGCAAGAGGTTTTTTTTTAATCAGTTGAATTTTTTATTTCTCCGATAATATTATTTCATTATTTAATTTGCTCTAGATCTATTATTGTTTTTTTTTGTTTTGGTCAATGATAATAATAATAATAATAATAATAATAATAATAATAATAATAATAATAATAATAATAATAATAATAATAATAATAATTGTAATATTTGTTATTATTATTACTATTACCATCATAATCATTATTATATTATTATCAATAATAGTATTATTTTTATTATTAATACTCTTATTATCATACTATTATTATTATTATTATTATTATTATTATTATTATTATTATTATTATTATTATTATAATTATTATTATTATTATTATAATTATTATTATTATTATTATTATTATTATTATTATTATTATTATTATTATTATTATTATTATTGTTAACACTATTCCCTGCTCCGAGGGAAATCTCTCTTTTTCTTTTTTTTTTTTATATTTTGACCTAAACCTTATAGTTTTTTGTTTGCTAAACCTTTATGTAAATGTTCCGTTTCAGAGCATGAATTTCTTAAATTGTTTTTATTCTTAAGACAATTATTGTTTTTACTATCTGACCATTTGGTCGCTCTCTGAATATTTCTGTTTGTTTGCTTTTTAATTATTTATTCTTTTTAGACACTATATGAGATCGGAGTGGGGGCGAATATATTTGCTAGAAATTAGAAAAAAAAAACAAAGAGAGAGAGAGAGAGAGAGAGAGAGAGAGAGAGAGAGAGAGAGAGAGAGAGAGAGAGAGAGAGAGAGAGAGTTTAATAATAAAAAAAAAGAGGTGGGGGAGGATGGATGGGACATTTATCCCTTTCAACGTTCTGTAAAAAGAAGACGGAATTTAAAAAAAAAAAAAATAAAAAAAAAAGTGACGTTAACAGGATTCGACCCCACAACGTCGATTATGGTCAAACTTCCAGGGCAGACGACTAAACCATTCGGCCATGACACCCACTTCGAAGTTGACGCATATTGTGTATATGTAGGAACAACTGATTTTAATGTTGGTTAATTTTATGTTTTTATAGATATTTTATTAACTTTCCTTATTTCTATGTGCATCTGGAAACTTTCCATATTCTGGAATGTGGATAATTGTTTAAAAGAGCGGAGTTTCAAATATGCGTCTGGGGATAATAAAAATTCGTTATCCCCAGACAGGTGTCTGGGGATAACGAATTTTCATTATCCCCAGACTGGTGTCTGGGGATAATCACAGCGTGCTGAACTGATGATCTTCTCGTTCATTTTTCGACTGTTTTAGTTTTAATACTGTGTTAAGCTTAGCTTTTCTAAATCATCGGGACAAAAACGTAATAATCAAATAGTATGTAAACAAAAGATGAACAAACGAATTGGACAAAATTCAATTATGATCATGACAAAATTTGAAAACAATAATTTTAGTTTGTTTACGTTTTGAACCTTACCTTGTGTTTTGGGATGGTGACATAAAAGAACTCTTCTATGTTTTGCTCAGAAAAAGCCTGTTCTAAATAATGACGTTCCCGATAGATAAATTGGAAGCAGCTAAAAAGCTACTATTTAACCGTACCTGGTGATTTTTAGAAAGTGACTTTCATACGATTAATCTAAATAATTTTTTATTTTCCAAAATGTTGCAAATTATCAAAGTCTTTCTAAAGGATTTTGTTACCCTTCTCAATGCAATTGTACCTATTGTTTGAAGAAAAGAATATATATATAATTCACGAATAATCTAAATAAACGTTTCCCATGAGTTCAATGTTTATCAACATCTAAACAATAGATCAAAGATTGTTATTGTTATTAGATTTCAGTAACTATGCATAGAGGGATATAAGGAATATAAACAGACCAAACGTGCAGAAGACAAAAGTTTACCCATTTGACCCTTCGGTGAGCGGATAAGCATCTGGAAGTGAAACCAAGTGACCAATGTGTATCGGCATCACAGGCCAGACCCTCTCTCTTGTCTGTGGTCAGCATTTCTAGAATTGTTACTTTTCGCAATACGTCATTATTCCTCCCCCATGACATAATATGGAACCCTATTTCTATCTAATTCGGTAAAGTTTGTCGACTATTTTGGCGACTTTTTGTACTGATACTGTTACAAATCCGTCATGACCACTGTTGTGATGTATGATGTAAGTATATCTCGTTTTGTCACAAAAGTCAAGCATACCCATTAAGGACATAAATAAATAAATATAGATAAATAGCTAAATAAATACAGCAATAAATAAACAAATAAATAAATAAATGAATGCATGAATGAATGAATGAATGAATGAATGAATAAATAAATAAATGAATAAATAAATAAATAAAAATGACCAACTATGCGGCTATGTGGTCTTGTGGTATGAAACTGACTTTCGGATCGGAAGGTCCTGGATTCGAGCCTAGGTCGGTGTATAGTAGAGTCCTTGTAAAAGACTCTTTATTCACATTCTCCCACCGTATTCGGGTGTAAAATGAGTACCGAGCCATTAACAGCGTTGTCTCGGTCCAAAAAAAAAAAAAAATGTAATAACGCCTAACAGGCGTCATGTCACGTCCTGCATGTTGTGTTACTGTTGGCCAGGGACCCCTTGTAAAGCGTTGAGCACGTTTAGTGGATATTGCGCTATATAAAAGCTCGAGTTTTATTTTTTAAACTAACTTACTAACTAAATAACTAACTAACGAACGAACTAAATAAATAAACAGAGAAAGTTAAACAAATAAATAAATAAATATGTAGATAAATAAGTGAGAGAAGGAATAATTGAAGATTTAAATAAATGGCAGAATGAAAAATTGAATAATGGAAGAGTGAGTAAATAAAATATATTATTAAATAAATAATCAAACGAAAATAAAATAATATCTCTAAAAATATAAACCAGCTTAATCAGAAAACCACAAAATAAGACAAACGATAATCTGTAGATATCTATACCTGTTTAACTGGTATCCTTTTTATGATAAAATGTCAATTGAAAGAAAAATCCATCATCATCATTATCATCATCATCATCATCATCATCATCATCATCATCATCATCATCATCATCATCGTCATCATCACCACCACAACCATTATCACCACCACCACCATCACCACCACAACCATTATCACCACCACCACCATCACAACCACAACCATTATCACCCCCACCACCATCATCATCGTTGTCGTCGTAGTCGTTATAGTCGTCGTCAGCATCTTCATCATCAGCAACAGCAACAACAACGACCACGACGACGTCACGTTGACGACTACGGAGACGACAACTAACAAGAAGCAGGAATTTATACCCAATAATAATAATGTATAAATTAACAGTACTCTCATAACAATAGGCAGCACCACCTCCTTTCCCGTACGTTCATCACCCTCTACACAACCAAAAATCCCCCCCCCCTCCCCCCACCCACCCAACCCTCCTTCTCCTCTACCCATAACCCCCTGCTGGGTGAGCAAGCAGCCAGTCAGCAAAGTCTAGGGCTAAAAATAACGCCCCTTATTACTCTCCCCAGGGGTTCCGGCAGGCAGCTTCAATCAGACGCCTTGCCAAGCCCGAGTCGAAAAGGTTCCCTCCCCGGGGAGTCCTCTGCCAGGGTGTTGTTGAAGCTTGTAGTCGATATAGTAGTCTACAACGACACACTAGATTTCCTACTCGGTTTGAGTCGTACAGCGGTTTAGTTCGCGAACTCGCAAACTCGTCCACGGGAGAACGGTGAACATGTAGTGAAAAATATTTCGTTTACACATCCTGCTCACTTTTGAATATTAAAAAACAATTTTAAAATAGTTTTTAAAAAAAGCTCTGTATACAACAACAACAATAACAACAACAACAATTGCTACCACTATTACTACTACTACTACTACTACTACTACTACTACTACTACTACTACTACTACTACTACTACTACTACTACTACTACTACTACTACTACTACTACTACTACTACTACTACTACTACACTCCCCCCCCCCCTTCCAAATCTAGGCCCCTCGCTTCATTGGGACAAATTTAATACTTTGTGATGAAAAATAAAAAAAAATATATCGACCGACTATCCCACCCCCTTATCTCCCCGGCTGCCCGTTGTTAAACCACCGAATACGCTGTCACTGCCACTTTTCTTATCTCATTTTCTCCATGAGATGAACCATGTGATTCTGTGCTTTTTAATTATTATTATTTTTTTCTTCGGGTGTTCAAATCCATAGGAAACCAATGAAAAAGAAAAGTAAATCAGCAGTCAAATAAACGCGAATCAAAAACTGCGTCAAACTTCATAATATGATTCAATTGTCTGATGTCAAGTTCGCCCAGCAACGAGCAGCTTGGTTCTAAACAAAGAAAATCGGTACTTTTATTCTTCATGCTGGCTTGAACTTTTCATGTGATCAGAATATATAAAAGTCAAAACATGATCAGATTTACAATGTTTTCTCCTCTGGATACACTTTTATGCTCGTTGGAGAAGTATTTCATAAGGGCGTCCTTGTTCCGATAGTTTAGAAACAGTTAGTAAGTTACTATACGTCATTACGAGGGAAGTGACGTCATCTTTTATTTAAAAAAAAAGTAATTATCTGAATAGTGCCAGACAAAAGTCCCAGAAAGAACAAGAATCATTTCTATTAAATTGCCAGTCTTCCTCGACTGATTATTGAACCTCAGATCTTCTGATCGTCGGCGCGTGTGCCCAATAATCAGAAGAGGACAACCCTTTCTGCTGGGTTTGGCACTGTATCATTAACATCTTTTCAGAATGTTATTCTTGTATCTCTTTTGAAAGACCCAGTTGCCACATATATTGAGGCTCTATTTTTTGCTTTCAACTTTCAGGTTTAATCCCCAGAGGAAACTACCCCCCCCCCCCCCCACCTCAACTCCCTCATCCCCAGTCCTGCGTTCACACGAAGGCTACGGTTTAAATCGTAACCCCATACTTTTGACGTCAGTATTCTCCCCATGGCCTGGTTGCCGGTTGCTTGGTTGTGTGGTGACCACATGCTGTTTTCAAATCGCACAGCGGCAGACAGGCAGGGCAAACGACGGACCAATGTCGTGCCTCATCTGTAGTTTGGAGTTAGAAGAGTGAGGGTTAAAATTTATATTAATCCTTCATGTGTTAAAGTTACTGTATATTATTATATTATATTTATGTTATCACGTTGTTAATAACACAGCAATAGGGATAGAAAACAAT
Organism: Berghia stephanieae; assembly: GCF_034508935.2. Taxonomy (NCBI): domain Eukaryota; kingdom Metazoa; phylum Mollusca; class Gastropoda; order Nudibranchia; family Aeolidiidae; genus Berghia; species Berghia stephanieae. The sequence goes on from NC_088366.1 coordinate 43,763,941, forward strand.
GGTTATGCATTAAGCAGTGAATTTTACTGACTTTTGTTCTTGACAACACAATTTCTGATTCAGGGAGTGAATATTGTTATGATTTACAATCTAAATACAGGTTAATATTGACATCAAATTAAATTTGATTTGTTTCTTCGTTAAAATAATGCAAGCCCGTCTAAATGTAGGCCTGGGACAAGAACGAAAACTGCTGTTTATGATGCGACACGGATTTTGTATTCTAATAACAGTGCGTATTCTGATGTTTTTAAAGTAATATACACGGTAAGTTTTCATTTACTAAACTTATGATTTAATAAAATACTCATCATTTTTGTTTGAGACTGGTTTACAAGTGTAGGTATTGACAGGCAAAGGATATATTACAGATAATATTATTTGGAACACAACCACGACCAGTTCTCAAGAGAATAATAAATGATGAGGACGTCACTCAACTCTTTGTTATTGTTTTGGGTCCGCCAGTTGGGTGAAACAGACTGTAAATTTTAAGATCACACCGTGTTGGTACAATTGATCTGGCAGGCATAAATGGTGAGTCTTTTGCTTAAACTACGCACATCATCAATAGATCATTTCCGACTTGCCTCTATAATTCTGTGAGTAACAGCCAGTGTCCACTAAGGAGTACTAGAGAAACAACACGTGGCCTAACATAAGGTAAAGAAGGCCCAAAGGGGAAACGGTCAATGGATTATATTTATTATTATTGATATTGGATTTTCACAAATTTATCTTCATTGCCTTAAAAAAAAAAAGAAATACACACTTCCCCAAGACCAACAAGGACCACGAATGTTATTGAAGTAAGACAATTAGAGGTTTAATAATCTTGCCCCCAGGGAAAAGGAAAAGGAAACGAAAGTGGGACTTCGAGAAGTTCCAAGTTTGAGAGTTTTTGCCAAGATGAGGAATACCTTAAAATGTGCATTATAATGACCATAATATTATTCATCAATTTAGTGTGTAATACTAATTGTCATGGGTGTGTTGAAACCTTCATTTACTACAGATGCTTTGTGCTTAGTAAAAATAAATGTCCACAATATCCGCCTGCCGGATAGGTATAACATACTAATGCACAAAACGAACTAATCATAAAAATGGCTGGCTAAAAACAGTAACAAAGAGCCGAGTGACGTCAATGTCGTTCCTTTTATTGTCGCAGAGTTTGGCCGTGGGTAGGTAATTACAAATCATTAAAAACCACCAGGTTATTTTTCCCCCGTGTTGTATTATCACAATAATAATATTCTGCATGTAAAGACGTGTTCCACCTGACTTGTATGTGACCATGTGTGTTTTCATTCATAATTAACTTCTCTCATCTCTCATCGATCGTAATTATCACACACACACACACACACACACACACACACACACACACACATATACACATACGCACACAATCACAGACACTACAACCCCCCCCCCCACCCCCAACAAATCACTGCACCCCCCCCCCCCCCCCAAGTCTCTCTCTATCTCTATCTCTATCTCTCTCTCGCTCTCTCTCGCTCACTCTCCATTTCTCTATCTCCCGCCCGTCCCCCCTTTCTGTTTTTCTCCATTTCTCTCTCCCCCCCCCCCCCCTCTCTCTCTCTCTCTCCTATTAAAAAAACAAAAACAATCAAACCTTATAATTGAATTGAATATGAAAAAAATCCGTCAATCTCCATCCCTTTAATCCAATGATACCAAAGTGAATGTGTGCGTTTTAAAACTGTACAATTAATTGTTACATAACCCATCGCCACTTCTCATCTCTATTGAGTGAATGAATAATCTAACAAATTCAGTCCCTTGTTTGGTGGACGAAGAATGATTACAAAGACTTCTGGTTGGATAGCTTAGTGGCTAGGGCGACTGCTTGCAATCTCTCCCTTCTCTCTCTCTCTCTCTCTCTCTCTCTCTCTCTCTCTCACTCTCTCTCTCTATCTTATCTTATCTTCCCCCCCCTCTCTCTCTTCCCCTCCCCTCTCTCTCCCTCTTTCTCCCTCTTTCTCCCTCTTTCTCTTTCTTTCTCTCCCCCCCTCTCTCTCCCCCTCTCTCCCTCCCTCCCTTCTCCCCCCTCTCTCTCAGCCAGGCGGAGGGTGTCGTAATTAATTGGATCCCAGGTTTGACTCTGACAACTTGATATTTTTAGTCATCGGCACTTCTCTATACCAAGTATTTCTCATCATTACAATGAAACGTTAAATCAACAACAATAATATAGGAGAACGACTTCAAAGAACTTAAAACGACTTCAAAGAACTTCAAAGATGTCCTAAAATATTATAGTCGTTTTGATTTTACAATCAATTTTCTCCAATCTGTGACCCATCGTCTCAAAACGGTATTGTATCGGGATGAATCGAACCCCGACAATGGAATTTACAATCGGGATTAAAAGTGTGAACTTATAAAAAACTGGTTCCAATATAATTGAAAGTGTAAAAAAAAAAAAAAAAACACTTTCCAGAGGGCTGGATACATACATTGTGTAATTTATCTTCTGGTTTCAGAGTGATGGCATCTTATTTTCAAGCCTAACTGGTTGTCAATAAAGATCGTCAATCCTAGCTCTTTTGCGCCCTGTAATCTTAAGAAGAATCTGCCTACATTTCCTGCTACAAAAATAGTTATGCCACCTTATGATTCAAGTAACCTATATATTATTAGTCCTTCGATGGACGGGTTACATACACGCTTCCAAGTAGTTTGGAACTGAGAGAGTGGTGTGTGACGTCTCGGCTTCTCTGCCCTATTACAATGATAAGAAAAACTACCTTTAAGTATTTAGCAATGTAAGACATTGTATTTATTATCTATTGTAACAATTAGAAATTAACCCCAAGTTTCATATTTGTGGGGGCTCCGATAGCTCAGTTGGTAGAGCACTCGCTTCACAATCAAAGATCGATCCCGGGTGCAGTCGATGTTTTTTTCTGATCCCCTTTTCCACCCATCTGTGATTGGGTCGCTGGGTCTGTTAGATCTGGCGGAAAGTACTTTGCGATAGACTAGCGTCCCATCCAAAAACAAAACAAAAACAAACAAAACCAAGAAAGAAACAAACACAAAAGAAAAATGTTTTGCCACTTTACAGCCTGAATGTCGTTTTTTCTCCCCAGTGTTTCGATATTGGATTAACTGATTCATACCCAAGCGAAATTCACTGAACTCAAATATCGATTGGTATCTCGTATCAATAATGTCTAGAAGGAAACAAGCCAGGCCTAAGTCGTGTAAAGGTGAGAAAAAGAGAGACAGTGGTGTGCTTGTTTGTTGTTGTTGTTGTTGTCGTTGTTCGTCGGAGTTGTTGTTTATGTTGTTGAACTTTGGGTTATTACCAAAAAAAAAAAAAAAATAAAAAAAAAAATAAAAAATAAAGGTGAACTTTTTACAAGTATAAAATTGACTCAATGTGCTCAAAGCGTTTTACAAGGGTCGGCCCAGAGCCGACAGCAAAACTTAATATAATATAGGAGACATGACGCCTGTAAAGTTCTAATACGATATACCATTTTTTTTTTACAAAGATAACGCAGTGACCGGTTAGGTACTCATTTTATACGGGAGTATGGTGAGAACATGTAATGTAATTAACCGTTTCCATGGACTCAACTTTGCACTTCCTGCAGCGGGATTCGAACCATGGACAGGCCAGAAGTCAATTATCGTACTAAATTGATAGACCACGAGGCCACACTTACTGAAAGATAGGGAAATAGAGCTATTGATCTCGCACACAGTCAGATAGACACACACACAAACACACACACACACACACACACACTCTCTCTCTCTCTCTCTCTCTCTCTCTCTCTCTCTCTTTTAAAATATACACACAGACACATATTCAACTTCCTACCCTCACGAAAAAAAGACCTCTAGCCAGCATTACACGAATGCGTTTGACTCTGATTTTGTCCCTTAGTTGTGCCCAACCGTGGCCTTCGTAAACTCATGGCCTGATACTGACCAACAAATGACGTCAAAAGGCAAGTCTTTGGCTACAAAAGAAAACAAATCTTGATGTATATTAAACCGTTCAACCAATGGGATCACTTGTTTCCTTGACCACGACAAAAGACAGCTCACTAGGCGGCCCACAAACCTAAAAATGACGTCAAAATATTGGTCTTAGTGGATTTTAGTGTCGGGCTATAAGTTAACGATGGCTACGATGCAACACAGTGAACACTTTAATGGGGACATCCGGCTCACATGGAAACAATGTTTGAAAGAGCGACGTAATCTAAGCAGAGGAAGTAAAACTTACAAATGATACAATTCATGGAAAAAATTGTAATCCCCAACATACAGATATTTTTAAAAAAATGAATAGAACAGCTTAAACCCCCCCCCCCCCCCCCCAAAAAAAAAAAAAAAACAAAAAAAAAAAAAAAAAACAACAAAAAAACAAAAAACAACCCACAAATAACCCCGAACGTTTCGGGCTCAAAACCCTTCTTCACCCAAAAACAAAAACAATAAAAACATAATATATACATTTCTTAAAATCCAGATAGACTGTTGTTATATTCATTTCTGTTTATTAGTACTTTTTACAGTCCAGTCCACAGCTTCTAGCAGCTTAGTTTCACGTTAACATACATATTAAGTTCCACATGGGTGAGAACTTAGTTATTATTACTCAGTCACTGATCAAGGGACTAAATCAGGCAGCAAACACATTCATTCAATATGAGCAAAATCAAGCCGTCTCATTCCAGGGCCCGTTTTTACGAGGACTAGATTTAGTAAATTACTAGTCTAGTACATAACTAGCTAGTCTTAAGCCCATGCGACGCAAGTGTCTGAAAAAAATCGGATTTCATGAACACTTTCTAGTCTCGGACTGGCTAGTCTCTTGCCTAGAAGTGGGCATTGTAAGCACGGTGACTAATTCGGCTATTTTGTTCGGGTAACATCACCTCTCTTGTACACGAAGGCAGGTAAGATACACCCTCCTTCATACTTATAACGCAAACATTTCCAAAGAGGAAATTAGCAACATACGTGATATTGACTGTCGAGTGTCATAGACTGCAATGATGTCCATCATCGACTGTCAATTCTATATTTAGGCCAATGGCAGTTTCATTGAGACCTACGTGCACGGAGATTGAAGCTCAAAGAAATTGAAAAAAAAAACAACAACAAAAAAAAAAAAACCCAACAAAAAACAACAACAAATAAACAAACAAAAGAGAAATTGTGTTCTGATTAATCACATTATTTCAGTCAGTTGTAATGCCAACAGAATAACTTTTGTCTCCACTATACTTACTTTCTAATCATTTTTTTGGGGTTGTTCTTTGACGCAAACCCTTCGATTTTGGAGTCTTTCCTTCACTCTCAACTCACAAGCTGGTAGATTCAGGGTTTTTTTTTAGTTTTTACTCACAAAAATGTGTACTTTCGACGATCTGCACTTATCTTATAGTTTTTAAAGCCATTGTCAATGGCAACAGGTCACTTTTTGCCTTTGTCATTCGTAACCGACGTTTTTCTTTCCAAATAGAAGCGCACTCAATCTAAAAATAGCTGCTATCTTGTTGACGCTATGACGTCTCCTAGTAATTATTCTCAGACTAAAGCATGAAGTC
>NC_088366.1:43782040-43792040 GCF_034508935.2 Berghia stephanieae
AGAATTCACTTGTTACTTTTTTGTTTGAGTAAGAAAAGTCTATTTTTGTGTTGGGTGGGTGTGAATTTACGGGGGAAATTCTAAAAATGGCTGGTAAGGAGAGGGTTAAAGCCTTTTTGAAGACAGAGTGCTTCATTTCAGTTTTCTGTGAGTGATTTATTGATTGTATTGAATAGTATATATGATCGCATTTGCGCGCGCGCGCGCACACACACACACACACACATATATATATATATATATATATATATATATATATATATATATATATATATATATATATATTTGTATAGGCGCTTCCGAGCACTTTTGGTGGAAAGTGGCGCCATAGAAATTACGCATTATTAAATTTTTATTATTATTATATATTATTATGATGATGATGATGATGATGATGATGATGGTGATGATGATGATGATGATGATGATGATGATGATGATGATGATGATGATGATGATATTATTATTATTATTATTATTATTATTATTATTATTATTATTATTATTATTATGCTAGACTTTTAAAAACAATGAAATTATATTTGGCTAAGCGCGGGTGTTATTTTCGCAGGTCTGATAACCTAAATTGTTATGGGCTCATTGTTCTAATGGAAATACTCTCAAACCATCGAAATTTATTGTGCACTGTGTAACAATGATAAATCATTGGTAAACATAATTGCGTTCGTTTATCAGACCTGCAAATATGTTCGGCCATGTAGCATTTGAGGTAGAAGAAATTAAATATTTGAAGTTGTAACATACCGACTCGATTATGTATTACATTCGATGTTGTGGTTTTGTGCTCAAAAAATTTGACTTCTAACGTGTAAGTCCCCGGTTCGCGTCTAGTTGTGGGCTGCCAAATTTGTATCATGGTATAAGGCTCTTTTTCACTTTATCAAATCGTAGTTAAAATGTAAACCAACTGGTCGATGATAGCGTTGTCCCTGGTGAAATCTAAGCTAATGATATTCTACCTTTGACAGGCATCATCACGGACTGCTCTTCGTGTTCTTTGTTTCTGTTGGCTTAGGACGAAGAGGAAATTGCGCTCATTATTTTTAAAATAACGGAGTGAAATAGATTAAAATCACAGGAGATGCAGGATTTTAGTCTTTTGTGGTATAACAGTCTACATTCAATCTTTAAAAAAAAGAAAGAAAAAAAAAAAAAGAATAACAAACAAACAAAAGTAGAGTATAATTTCCACTCAAGTTCCGTAATAATAAAAAAAAATTAAATTCATTTTTTTTCAGCATCTCGTCAGTCCACATCAACATAAAACCATTTTGAGGCGATGAATTATCAGTTATGAAAGATTTTGACAATAGAATATGAGTTCAACCCATGTTGCTCTTTATTAAACCCAGGATGAGTGCATATTATTTATTTTTTTTGACTACACGCCGCCCACGATAAGGCAATTCCATTCTTTTACCTCAGCGGCAAATCTCATTCCTGTTCGTCTCCCAGCAGGAATCTCAATAGTCGTCAAAAATTATCTTGGCGTATCCCACTGGGACGTCTACAGTTTGGAGATAAATTTTCATTTCCCACCATTCTTGTTTTGTTGTTGAATCTATACATTTTTTATTATTTGACTTGGATTGGAGGAGCCGCCACTGTCTATCATAAATTCCCATTTGCCAGTTGAATGGGACTTGGTGCTAATGGTTGCCAAAAAATTAAACATTTAAAAAAAAAAAAAGAAAAAAAATCAACGTTACGAGATTGTCCGCTGAAGTTTTGTACTTTTAGGAGGAAATATTAGAACAAATTGCGACTTATTTGTAGTGCTGTGCTTTGTCCACCGAATCATCGTTACGTGTCGCATTACTGTAGATGGGTATTTTCCAACAGTAACCCGTCTCTCTCTCTCTCTCTCTCTCTCTCTCTCTCTCTCTCTCTCTCTCTCTCTTCAACCCCTCCCCCCCACGCCCACCTAGTAGTTCAAGTTAAGCTTAGGGCATTGGATTGGTTTAAAAGAGTTTCATTTTAGAATGAACGATTGCCATGTTTTTATGGTTGATTCTCGACATTACAATAGTATAATATGATATTTGTTATACAAAAGAGAATATTGCACTTTATATCAGAACAAATACAAGAGAGGTCGTCGTGTTTAATTGCGATGCCGAGACTTACATTGTGAATGAATCTCACAAGTTACTGTCGTGTGTTTTTGAAAACCAAATCTACAAAGAGAGTCAATTAACAATCTGACAACTCCTACTGATTAGATAACTACAATGATAAAAGCAACGATACTTATCTATAGATAGTATGCGCGTGGCTTAGAAGCTCACAACATTGCCATCCGGAAGTATAACGGACTGACACATAAAACTCTGTGTAACCATGAACTTTTATAGTCTGGTTAATACAGTTTATTCTCACTGAATTACTCATAAACGTGGATGGCAAAAAATAATAACAAAGACCTGAGTGACGTCAACTTCATTCTATCTATATCTACCCTTTATGCATGTCGCAGTAATCAACCTCACCCATTTAATGGAAACATCAGACTACAAAAACTACAAGACATACATTGCCGCTCTGGATGATTTCCGCCCTATTGAACTGTCAGTTAAATTATGCTGAAATATAATAAGATAGAGATGTTTAGTAAAACTAATGAATAGAGGTGCCTAAATGAGTCAATAATGACGTAGGGGACCACTAATAACACTATCGCTGTCTAGTATTCTTCAATAAACCCCCTCCCCTCCCCCCATCCCCCTACCTTATTCTTTATATATATATATATATATATATATATATATATATATATATATATATATAATATATAGTTTTGAGTCTCTCTCTCTCTCTCTCTCTCCTCTCTCTCTCTCTCTCTCTCTTCCATTGCACACACACACACACACACACACACACACACACATTTACAAATTTTCGCCTATATTATTATGACAATCTAATATAAATATATGTATTCTGTGTTTACTTGAAAAAGACCAAGGCCGAAACGTCGTTTGTTTTGTGTTGTTCATTCATGAGTCAGATTGACTCCCTTTATCTTTATCTCCATAGAGATGTTTACAAGGCTGTAGCTTGATTCAGACCAAACGCAACTTTTTGAATTTTGCTCAGAAAATGTTATTGATGGGTTAGAAGCTCCCCCCCCCCCCAACTCCCGACCCTCTTCTCTCCACTTGTCATATAGTATTAATTTTAATAAACTTCGGGTTTAAAACTTTTCGACAAATAAAAGGTAATTGCATCTCTGCCGTTCTATGCAAAAAAGAAAATAATAATAAAAAAAAAAAACAACAAAAAAAAACAACAAACAAAAAAAAAAAAAAAAAAAAACAAACCCCCAAAAACCACGCACACACGAACTAAAAAATACAGAAAACAAAAAACAAAAAACAAAACAAAACAAAACAAAACAAAACAAATTAAACAAACAAAAAGCAAGTTATTAAATTTTGATCGAGTTCCCAGGTTTGGTAGTTTTTGACAAGATGAGGGTCAGTTTTATCGATCGATATTTGAAGGACTAGTTTTCTGGCTAAAATTCGAAATATTTTTTCCCCCAGTATATGAACGATCTAAATAAAGTATGTACTTAATTTTTAAAATTTTTTTTGTCAATGTGAGAAATCTTATATGAATACTTAAATGCAACTTTGAAAGAGTGGTTAACATATTATCGTATTATTATTTATATTGACCTTTGGAAAATCTGCCAACTGTTGAACCCCCCCCCCCCCTCTCTCTCTCTCTCTCTCTCTCTCTCTCTCTCTCTCCCAATTTCCAACTCTCACATCCTACTTCATCCGCCTATCAACCTCATCTGCCTAAAATATGCTCGTTCAAAACCTCTCCAGTTGTCTGCGCGGCTAACCGGCCAAACAACAGGGAGAGGAAACGAAAGACCCCTGCTGGGAATTCCTGCTGATGATGGGCTGTAGCTAGACTGAAGTCCCCTTGGGGAAAGCCGGTTGCCATGGTGACTGTAATGATGAAGCCAGCAGGGGTCCTGAGGGAGATCCAAGTGCGTGTATTCACTTTTAAAAACTGGAACCCATCCAGTTCAGAACGAAAAGAATCGGAATAGTTTATACGTATTGAAATGGGTAGAAGTTATGTGTAAAAAATATTCATGATAGTTCTAATAGAAGTACTGAGAGAATATCTAGAAAATATATTATAAATGTAGGTAGTCACCGATTGTATCTTCAAATATTTTGAAAGTACCGATCAATAAAATAGACTGTATCTTTTATGTTTTTAAAGCAATGATCGATTAAACTGTGGAAATAATGTGATTGGTACAAACTTACGATATACATACAATAAAACACCCCCCCCCCACATATATATATATATATATATATATATATATATATATATATATATATATATTCGAGCTTTTATTTAGGGCAATATCCATTAAATATGCTCAAAGCGACAAAGAGTCCCTGACCAACACCAACATGTAACATTTAGAACAAGAGGTGAAGTGAGTAGAAAAGTGCCAGAAGACAATAGAGAATAAAAATTTTTTCGCGACGGTGGTGGGGTTTGAACCTGCGCCCTTATTGGTACGACAACTCCGCCTGGCCGGTGAGAGCGTGACTCTACCATATGAGCTATCCACGAACACAAAAATATTCGTTTCAAACTCAGGTCATTCCTAGAGCTCTCTCTCACCGACTTCTGGAGACCGCGGGTTCACCACACAACAATCGCGAAGTTACCTGGCCAGCAATAAAGCTTAATAGCCAATATTTTCAACACAAACATATAACATAGAAACGATTGAGACATTGAGTATGCTCCGGTATATGGGGTGAATTTTTAATTCAGAAAAGTGAGTGGAGCAGGCACTTATGTTGGTAACAACAAGAGATGAAGTGAGTACAAAAGTGCTAGAAGACAATAGAGAATAAATTTTTTTGAGAACATTTGGAACGAGACATGACGACTGTTAGGCAATATTTCAATATTTCCGACAGAGACAACGCTCTTAATGGCCAGGTACTCATTCCACACTGAGTACGGTGATAGAATGCGAGTAAAGAGCCTTTTCCAAGGACTCAACTATGCGCCAAGCGCAGGACCTTCCGATCCGAAAGCGAGTGCCATACCACAAGACCACATAACAGAGTTAATATATTCCATCAAGACATAAAAAATTCGAATCACTCAAGTAAAACAACAAACCATTAAAAATAAAATAACCCGGTGGTAAAACCGCATTTTTACAGTCTTGCCAGTGATTGTTTCCATGGACGGGAGTGTTGAGGGGGTGTTGTTCCTATGTCTATTTACCATCTGGTCTGGATAACCTGTTTCAAGCGGAAATTCTGATTAGAAAATACAAAATATCTACCAAAACATACACGATTTCTGCACAATAATCAAACTGACACAATAACAAAACGCCCTTTTCATTTCAACTAGAGTGTATTATAAAAAAAAATTTAACATGAATTAAGACAATCATCAAAGAGTTAAAAAAACAACAACTTGAAACGACTGAATAAAACGTTTATGGTCAGAATGAAAAAAAAAAGTAGCCCTCAGTGCTGGGATTTATCCTGGTTTTTATAGCGTGGAACGGACAACAACAATTGATTGCTGCCCTTTGGGTAGGACGCTGGTCTATCGCAAAGTACTTTTCGCCATATCTAACAGACCCAGCTACCCAATCGCTGCTGGGTGATAAAAAAACCCAACTCAACTTCACCCGGGATCGATCCTGGTCTCTTTGTGTGTGAAACGAGTGCTTTACCAACTGAGCAATAACTGAGTAGATACATATTAAATTTATTGACGAAATAAAATATTTATGCATGTAAGAGCACGATTTTTATAAAATAAAAGTGCTCAATCGCTTTAAGTTTGATTTAGTTCTCATGATGAAGCATTATTAACAGCTATATATCTAGCTACTCACCCACTCAATCCTCTCCGGGCCTGCTGGCACTTGAGGCGATGCAAGGGATCTCCACCTGGTCTTGTCAGCAGCTATTCTTGGGGCCATCTCGAGGGACAGACCTCTCTATTTTAGGTCCCTCTCTCAGTTCGTCTCCAAGTCTCCTTGGGGCGGCCTCGCTTCCTCTTTCCTTGGGGTGTCCATCGCGGAGCCTTACTTATCAGTTTTTCATCGGGTCTGCGACAGGCATGCCCCATCTAGATACGCACAACGAAAAACAAAAACAAAAACAACACAAACCACTAAGAGATGCCCCCCCCCCCCCCCCCCAAAAAAAAAACAACAACAAAGAAAACAAAACAAAAAAAAAAAAAAAAAAAACAAACCCCAAAAAAACAAAACAAAACCCAAAACAAAACAAAACATAAAAGAAAACCAAGATCACAAAATAAGTATAAAAAACCCTAAACACACAACACACACACACACACACACACACATACACACATACACAACATAAAACAAATAAAGAAAAACAAAACAAAACAAAAACAGAACCCCCTCCCTTAAGTAAGAAAAAAAGCAGAATAAAGCAAAACGAAACAAAGCAAAACTACCCCCAAAATATGTTTTAAAAAAGCAAAAGCAAAAAAAAAAAAAAAAAAAGAACAAAACAAAAAACAAAAAAAAAAACAAAACAAAAAACAAAACAAAACAAAACAAAAAAAAAAAAATGCAAAAAAAAAAAAAAAAAAAAAAAAAAAAAGAATGCAGAGGCCCCCCCCCCCCCCACAATAAAAGAACAAAAAGAAAAGAAAAGTTATTTGTGTGCCCTTCTAAGCGTCACGTTCGCCTCAGTTTTAATGCCGTTTCGAGGCGACTGGTAACATATATGACGTTATGACGATGTTTCTGTTCGTAGCTCAGTACTGTAACGTCGCTATGGGTCACCTATTTCGTAATTTATATCAAAATTCAACAGTCAATTTACAGTCTGGTAACATAGAGTTTGTGTTGGATCTTTAGCAACCACTTGCATCAAATAATGTAAAACTGACGACGTGTTGTGATCTTTGTTTTCTAAGTGGCCGGAATGAAGGCATCCAGGGCAGCGTGGCTCAGCGCCACGGTCTTTGATTCGTACCCGAAAGGTACCGAGTTCAATTACGGTAAGGGCTGCCTGAAGCCGGTGATCGTAAAATACTAACGAAAGAGTGAAAATGGAAAGGCTTCGTATGGGAACAAAACAGACAATGGACGTTTCGGGTACAAACCCTTCGTCACGTCCATTGTCTGTTTTGTTCCCATACGAAGCCTTTCCATTTTCACTCTTTCGTTAGTATTTTACGAGTTCAATTACCCGCTGCGCTGTGTGGTCTTGAGCAAGGCATCTCGCCCTAGCTCGGTTTCCGGCGCTGCACCTGGGTCACTCCGAGCTTCCCTCGTAATAGACCTTAAAGACAAATTTCCCCTGTGGGATGAATAAAGGAAATTCTATTATTAAAAAAAATAATTCTTGATATTGTTATGACGCATCTCGAAGTCGTATTCAAAATACTGGATGACCACAATCTAGTTTTCAACATGGACAAATTGACAATTGGGTGGGAAACAGTGACCTATCTGAGACATGGACGCGTCAGACCAAACATAGCCAAGATTCCTCCCGTGTTGGGTCTGTATAGAAATAGAAGAAAATTAATGCGATTCCTTGGAATGGTGGGTTACACTTCTCCATCTCTGCACCAATGACACCTCTGCTGAAAAAGGATGTTGTCTTTCAGGGGGGGGGGGGGGGGAACTAAACGTTTATTGCCCTTAAGCTGTTCTTGGGAAGCGCACCAGTACTCAGGTGATTATAATAAAATTTCATATTGGCATGTGATGCATCTGACCTGGGAACCGGGGTAGTGTTGCTTCAAGAATTTGAAGACAAGCACCACCCCAATGCGTTCTTTTCCAGAAAATTTACTCGACCTCAGAGTATTTATTCTATCATAGAAAAGAAAATGAAAAAGAATGTCTTTTGTGCTCCCCCTGGAGCACCTTGACATCTACGTCTCGTCGTGTCCTCAGGTTACTATCCTATGTGGTCACAGCCCTCTGGCTTTTCTCACAAGGATGAAAAACAGTAACCAGAGATTGACGAGATGGTCTCTGGCGTTACAGAGATACAACTTGAATATTCGTCACATTCCAGGCAAGGGCTATGTCCTGGCGGATGCGTTATCCCATTCCTTTTATTGATGTTAATGAAATATCCTACGGTAAAACACACTTACTATCTGAAAAATGTTCTCTCCCCTTTTCAAGGGATTTTGATATATATGTCAATGTCATTTCACCACTATAAAATAGTGGATTATTTTGATATGTTTGATTTGTCTTATATATTTCATTTAACCCTCAACGGGTTCTTTTCCCATATTTCAATTTAACCCTCATAAGGGTTCTTTTCTGATAGTATTTCTGTTTGACGCCTAGGGGTTCCCTTTTTATTATTATATTTCACTTAACCCCTATTGGGTTCTCATTACTTTTGCATTTCACCTTCACGTGGGGGGTGGGGGGTGGGGTGGTATTTCCTCATTAGGGGGAGGGGGTGTTATGCCCAAGCACTGGTTGCTAGGACATAACCAGAACCTGTCTGGCGTTGACCGACAGCGGGTTGCTAGTTTATCTGAACTCCTCGACAACCCAATCAGGGGGGTTCGAACCATCGCTATACCTATATAAAGCGATGCATGAGGAGGGAGAGAGGGAGTTTATTGAGTTTTCTTTACTGGACACAATACTTGGTACAGCGGTTGTGTTTTATTTTATGTTATTATTTATTTACGTGTGCCGTGGTGTTCCTTATTCGTGGATGTGAGGAGAGAGAGACAAGCAGGATGAATGGACACGTAGGCTTGTGTCGTTCTTATTTGTGTTGTAGATGTGACTTAGCGGCTGTAATAAATTGTCATTATTAACATAGATTTCCTATCCTTTATTATCATAATTTCTATATACTAGGCATTGCGTGAAGCAGAGCTTTCTTCTACCCTTCCTCCTATCTCTATCTAGGGTTGTTTCCATGCATCCTCCTGGTCTAGAGGGAATCCCACAACGGAAACCCTCTATCTTCTAATGTTTCGGACTATATTGTTCTACCGCTTTCTGGGACATGGCCCGAATCGTCACATTATCTATAACTAAACGTGAGCATTCGTACACAAAGCGCTTTGCAAGGGGTCAGGGTCAGGACAAAACTAAGCGATCTCACCCCAAGACAAAGACAGAAAGCAATTGGAAAACAGATAAAGGGGATAGAAGACGCATCAAATACCTCCTTGACCTTGCCCACAATTTGAGTCAAGAGCCTGTTCCAAAGGCTCAACTGTTCACCGCTCCGAGCACGACTCGAACCCTGAACTTAGCGGTCTGAAGGCGAGTGTCATACCACTGGACTATGAAGCCACACGTAGGCGCAATCTAGCTTATTTTTCTTCATAAAAATCGTTAGTCGTACCTAGTTTTTAAATGGCATGCTAAAGATGCTTATTTCTAATTGTAGGTTCTATCTCCATCGTTCTAATAACATTATTATGAAGCACCAACTCCCAAAAGAATAAACCCAGTACTCTTTCCGTGCCAGATTTCATGAAGTCATATTAAGGTCACGGTTTATTAGTGACCTCAAATCTATCTGCTTATCATTGATGCTCTGTGTTTATGATAAATACTCATTACATCAGGATATAACGTACAAACACACAAAACTAGATGTAACCTTAAACGTTTATAGTCTGATTTATATAATTGAGTGAGAACTGATCATTAAAATAGCAGTCTAAAAACAATAACGAATAGCCGAGTGACGTCAATTTCGTTCCTTCTATAGACCAAAGTCATGGGGTACACAAATATCAGAAGCTGTGACAAAAGCGAATTTTTTTTCTGGCCAATACAAATCGACACAATGAGATAACGAGATTAAAAATAGAAAATACTGAACTCGAATAATGCTATCTAATCAGAAATTTGCATCAAAAAAGAAAACGAAAAAAATACAACCAAATAATAACCCCCATCCCCTTCCTCAAATAA
>NC_088366.1:43797040-43804540 GCF_034508935.2 Berghia stephanieae
CTCGCTCTCATTCATATCACACAATCTGCTACATAGGAATATGTGGCATGCTGTCATTAGCTAATGTCATGGGGAATGCATAAGACAATTAACCAGAACCAGGAAATACTTGTTATTTGAATTAAACAAAAATATAAAAATAAAAATAATAAAAAATACAAAAAAAAAAAAAAAAAAAAACTTAAACAAAAACAAAAACAAAAAACCCAACCCCCCCTCCCCCCCCCAAAAAAAACCCCAAAAAAAACACGAGCAACGACAATAACAAAACATCAAAAAGCAATTAAAAAAAAAAGAAAAAAAAACAAAAACAAAAACAAAACAGAACAAAAATGACACCCAAACAAACAAACAAACAAACAAACAAACAAACAAACAAACAAACAAACACACAAAAACAAAACAAAACAATCAAGAACAACAACGAAAAAAATAACTTAAACAAACAACACAACAAACACCCCCTCCCCTTTCACGCCTCTCAAAAACCACTCTCACTTTGAAGGCGTTTATTTCAATTAAAATTTAATTTCACGATTATCACGGTGGATGAAATAATGAGAGATATTTAATCATCATATTATTGAAATTTCATTTACGCCCCATTCATTCACTGACAGGAATTACTACCGCAACAGGACAATCAGATGAAATGTCCAATCTGTAGTGAGCTGTTCTCTTCCATGGAATCTCTGTGTCATCACCTGATATGTCACAGGACATTCAACATGGAGGCAGGAGAATCGACGGCTGTCAACAGGACGTCAGCCAATGTGACGTCAGAAAGGTCCTCTGCTGTGTTTGGGTTGATGGAGGAAAATGTCCAGGAAAACAAAGGTTTGTATTTTGGGTTTGAATAATAATAGCAAAAAACACACGAAATAACGGACTATTTATCTAAAGAATGTATCTTATAGACGTCACTCAGAAAAGTCAGTGGAGCAGGCACTTATGTTGATAATATCAAGAAATGAAGTGAGTAGGAAAGTGCCAGAAGACAGCAGGGAATAAAAACTTCACGGCGGCGATGGGGGCTCGAACCCGCGACCTTACAGGTACGACACTCCGCCTGGGCGGGGAGATCGTGACTCTACCGTTTGAGCTATCCACGTACCCCCCCCCCCTCCCCAATCGCCGCCGCGAAGTCTTTATTCTCTGTTGTCTTCTGGCACTTTCCTACTCACTTCATTTCTTTTTATTATCAACATAAGGGCCTGCTCCACTCCCTTTTCTGAATTAAAACAAATTCACCCCAAATACCGGAGAATACTCAATGTCTCAATCGCTTCTATGTTACATGTTTGTTTTGAGAGTATTGGCCATTAAGCTTAAATGCTGACCAACTAACTTCGCGGCGTTTGTGCATGTTGAACCTGTGCCCTCCAGAAGTCGGGGAGAAGAGGCTCTAGATTGACTAGAATTTGAAGCGACCTTTTTTGGGGTCGTGGATAGCTCATACGGTAGATTCACGATCTCCCTGGCCAGGCGGGCTTGCCGTACCAGTAAGGTCGCGGGTTTGAGCCCCCATCGCCGCCGCGAAGTTTTTATTCTTTGTTGTCTTCTGGCACTTTCTTACTCACTTCATTTCTTGACTTGTTAGATGTCACTCAACTATTTGCTGTTCTTTGTTTCTCACCAAATTCTCTTTAACTCTGTCCTTACCAGTTATTTTCAGAATTTCCTCCAAACGTCACACCCATCCAAAATATATTTTCTTACTCAAACAGAAAAGCAATAGGTACATTCTATACATGAGCTCTACAACACAGTGTCAAGTTTTTATAACTATAAAGCTTATATATTAACAAAAAAGATATTTAAATTTTGTGATGAACAAATAATAATAATAATAATAGATCTTTATTGTCCATAAATATGAAATTTGTCATTTAGTTACACTTGTTATAACGCTAAACGATAACTGTAACATTGAACAGATATTTCACTCCTACTTATTTTCTCTCTCTCTCTCTCTCTCTCTCTCTCTCTCTCTTCTCTCTCTCTCTCTCTCTCTCTCTCTCTTCCTCTCTTTCTTTCACACGTGCGATATACACAACATAAACATATTCATTTCGTTTTCAATTTGTTACGATTGTGGCAATTCGACACCAAAAATTATCATCATTATCAATTGGTCAGTTAATCTTACATTAAATACATTAATCAGTTAATCAGTCAACGAATCAATCCTTGGTTTTTCTGCACCATATGAAATATTCAAAATTTTTATTGCTGATGGAACGAACGTTGATTTATACTTGTTAGTTCTAAATTTAATCTGACAAAACCTTCTCCCAGATGGTAAAAGACTAAATTCATGGTATAAAATATGTTTTTTTATTGTTGGTAATTGAGAATGCTTTCCTTTCTATTGCTTTTCCATGAATTCTTTCTACTCCATCAAGAGGATGGTTTATTATTTTTGAAATCAAAATGAGAAAATTGATGGTTGTATCGGAACGACTGTTACGATTTTCCTAAAGTTGGTACGGATAGGTTAACATACTATATTATAATTATACGTTTAAGGTTATACTTAGTTTTGTGTGTTGGTTGCCATTATTCTGATGGGCGGAAATACTATCAATACAGATTTAATTTGTATATAGACAGATATTTTTAATAATAAAAAAATCGGATATTTGACCTCTATTTTCTGATTTTTAAGACAACAATATTCGAAAAAAAAAGAAAACGATGAAAACATCCCATGTAAAGGATAAAAATATGAACATTTTAACCAGACTACACCAAGGATTCTGTTTTGTTTATTGTTAAAGGCAGGTCTGATATGAGAGTTAAAAGAAACGAACTGACGTTTTGGTATCAAACTTTCAGTGGACGACAATATTCTATAAATACTAACACGTACAATATGGATAATACGTAAACAGTGCGCTGATCTTAAGTCAAAAGCAAAAGAAGTAAATGAATGGAATAAACACTAGCTCATGTCTTCCCCATTTTTTGACATCGGAATTGGTGTAACTATAAGAAGAAAAAACAAACAAAAACAAAAAAAAACCCACTAACAAACCAAATAATAAAACAGAAGGTACGTCTTTTTCTTTTCAAAGATTACCTTCACATCTCTGTCAACCATTTAACCCTTATATTGTTTTGTGGAAAGAAGTGGGAGAGGGTGTAGGATGACGTCACTTTAATGGCTGAGACAAGGAAAACAAATATGCCCGCTAAGAAGGTTTCTCAGGGAAATGGTTACCTAATGCGGTTAGTCGCACGTCGAGTTTGACTTTGTTTATGAAACCTTTTAAATTCTTTTTTTTTTTCTTATTCAAAAACTCTAGGCAAACCCGAGACCCAATCAAATACTAGCAGTGCTAACTCCAGTCATCCCTTGGTGTGTCCATACTGTCTGATAGAAGGGTTCGAGTCTTTAGAAAGTCTAGAACTCCATCTGACCAGTGTCCATAATGTTAAACCTACTGAAGTGTACACCTGTAACTACTGCAATGCTCCATACCCAAATCTATACAGGTAACTAATTAGTCTGTTGTTTGTAAATATAATAAACAAACCTTTCTTATGGATTGCCCTTTATAGTAGCTCATGCACACGGAGTTGGTATTAAGATGTTATTAAACGACCACAGCTCTTTGAGCTTACCGATTGGTTATACAGCGGATATAGATTAAGTCAAACTCAAGTGTTTTTTTGGATACTTTTTTGGCTCAGACATTTATTATTAGAATTTTGATTAGAGTGTAGCAACAAAATATTCGAGAAATCTAAGGGAAGTTACTCATACATACTTAGTAAATTGTCGGATATAATTGAGTTGTCTCCCTTACATCACATGTCGGTGGTCACAATTGCAAATTATCAAAATAATTAGTTAAGCGTTTTTTGAACAAGATAAAATCTTGTAGGTAACACCACCTAAAAATTTCGATATCGAAAAGATGACGCAACTTTTAAAGAAGACACTTGTTGCTTGCCTGGGAAACTCTATGCATATATTACATAAAACTATTGGAAGAAAATCTTTTGTCAGACTGTGAACACCTTTATCCAGGAAGGAATTTCATTTTCCAACAAGATGGTGCTACATCCCATACAAGCAAAATAACACAAGCTTTTCTTCGAAGTAAGAATGTTTATTTCATAGAGAAAGACAACTGGGCGCCTCAACCACCTGGCCTGAATCCATGGATTTCGCAATTTGGAATTCTTTGACCGAGAAGATTTATAGTGGACAAAGCTCTGCATTCATAGAAGAAACCTTGAGAGAAAGAATTATTTTATGCTTCGTTTTTCTATGATATTGTATTTCTGAACACGGTTTTAAAAAAATCATTGTATCTTTTTTGTTTCTCAATTCATATTCATAACATTTTTTGACAGTCTACGTATAAGGATTTGTTTTGTTTGTATTTTGAATATGATAGAAATCCAATGAAGAGTCTCAGAGATAGCTACCTGCCGACAAAAAGCGACTCGTTTTTTGTGACCACCTGATATATCACACGCTTGAGGAACAGACAAAATTTAATGATTAAATACTAATAACGTGGACTTACAGCTGGAGTGCAATGTTATATAACATTGTCATCTTCATCATTATCATTACCATCATTATTGCCTTCTTCTTCTTCTTCTTCTTCTTCTTCTTCTTCTTCTTCTTCTTCTTCTTCTTCTTCTTCTTCTTCTTCTTCTTCTTCTTCTTTTTCTTCTTCTTCATCTCCTTTTCTACAGTCTTCACCTTATTCTTCCTCTTCCAATTTCTTTTTGTCGTCTTCCTCCACGTCATTGACATCATCATCATCATCATCATCATCATCATCATCATCATCATCATCATCATCATCATCATCATCATCATCATCTTCATAATTTTTCTCAATGAAGTAAATATACATAAACATTGATATTCCCTTCATCCAGTTTGCACGATCACATGACTGTGGTCCACCGTAGCCAGCACGGCCTTGACATCACCTATCCATGTAGCATGTGTGTACAGAGATTTCACAGCCTGGACGCATTGGCCAAACACAAAGGCATCGTCCATTCACAACACCACTCTACAGGCATCGATGCTGCTTTCTGTAACAGGTCCGCACTAGTTAATATTTTAAAATTTAGCAGGGAGTTTGTGGTCGCTGCTAGTAGAGACTATTTTATATCCCCATTCTTTATGGATTTAAGATTATTTTTGGTCCTTAATACTTCTAATATTTAAATGCTGGCTGTGCTTCTTCACCAGTAGGAGGACAGCCTTTTGTGATCCATAGTCTCGATTGGTAGTGGTAAGGGTTATATAGATAATGAAAATTGTAATTTATAGGGTGAATGCTTTTTTTCCTTCCTAATTCAGTCCATTGATTTGTGAAACAATAATGATTACAAGGAAACAAACACACGGAACTTTTATTAAAGTATCAAATTCAGAAATTAAGGAGCAGGCACCGGTGTAAGATCAAAAACTGAACAAGTGTGTATGAAAGGTGCCAGACAAAGCAAGAAATAAAAATACAAGAAAAAAAAAAAACCATCCCAAAAAATCAGTCGACCTCGACTGGGGATCGAACCTCAGACCTTCTGATTACCGGGACTGAACAAGTGTATATGAAAGGTGAAAGAGAAAGCAAAAAGAAAATTCAGAAGGTCTGAGGTTCAATCCCCAGTCGAAGTCGACTGATTTTTTGGGATGTTTTTTTCTTCTTATATTTTTCTTTCTTCCTTTGTCTGGCACCTGTCATATACACTTACTTGTTCAGTTCTTTTTCATCAAAGTACTCGCATGAGTTGGTGTGATTTGTGATTTTTATTCACTGGTAGAAACCGTCAAACTGTGAGAACCGTTCATAAGGTCTAAGTCGTCCTTATGATAATATTCACTGTGTTGGACACAACTAAGGGATAGAATCGGTGACCAACGCATTTCACTATTAATAGCCAATAATATGAGACTTGGGTAAAATTGAATTGTTTCATTTACGGGGAAAAATACAGTCACTTAAAGAGCAAAAAGCTAAAAGTTTTTTTTTTCCGAATCACTTTAACATTAAACTTACTTTTCGGCATTTGTTCACATCAACGTGTCACAGATTGCTTCAAATCGGTTGGTCACAAACAAGTGGGCTATCCCAAATTTTTCGGTTTTAAAAATAATTACATAGGGGTCAAAAGTGGGCGTTGCCCAACCCCCTGAATAGGTTTCGATCATCAATTTAGTTTATTTGCTTCGTTATCGGTATAAACTGCCTTGTTTTTTAACCGAAAACACAATGTGTACATAAGTGTAAGCGGGCTTACCCTTCAAACATGGCTTCAACACGAGGCATGTCGAATTCACGACTGAATGAAGAAACCTCCCCACCAAACAACAATGCCATCATATCAGGTAATGTTTTGCATTTCAATTGTCAGTGAAATGTGTTAGACGCGTAAAAAATAAAATTTAAGACATTAACCCTCTCCTTACCACCTATTTGAAAATCGTCACATTTGTTACGATGCAGTCGTCACTTTTCTCATCCAGCTTTCATTTCTTTTTGCTCTAGCTATAAGAACACGACATTCTGTAATAGAGTTCATATTGTCGAACAATATTATGGATAGAATGTGCTTGTTGCTTTTCTGTTTGAGTAAGAAATGTCGTCTGTTTTTGTGTTGGGTTTGTGTGAAGTTTTGGAGAAAATTCTGAAAATGGCTGGTAAGGAGAGGGTTAAACATGCGTTTCTTGTAGGAAAATTGATTAAATTGACTGCATGTGTGAGAGGGACAGCCCATTATTCCGCAACAGACATGTCCATATGTAAGATGGGATAGCCCATTTAACTAGGGATGGCCCGATGTGTAAGTTGGGTGGGATAGCCAATATATTGAATATAATGTAAATTCTTTGCTCAGTGATGTTGTTTGAATCTGAACAACTCGGCCAACCCATTTGTTTTAATAAAATAAGAAAATTCTGGGATGTATTTGTTGTTTTCTTTTATGACTATCATCATCAAGTACAGTTATCATTCCACACAAAAAGTTTTGAAAAAAACTATTGAATAGTATTTGAGTAATTGGACATTTTATGGGATCGAAATCTTCAATGTTGATTTTCTCAAAACAGTAAAATCTGGGATATCCTACTTGTCCTTAAAAGCGTCCAAATATGAGCGTTTTTATCTATTTAGTTTTTAATATTGACATTAGTTAAAGTACCGACTCATCAATTCCATGCTCCGTACTGCCGTCCTCTAAAATAACCCGACAAAAACAATTTTGGCCAGAAAACTAGTCCTTCAAATATCGATCAATTAAAACGACCATCAGATTGTCAAAAACTCAAACCTGGGACTTAACGAAAACGAGAGTTTTTGACAAGACCAGGGTCATTATCATCGATCGAAATTTGAAGGACAAGACTTGTGTTCTGACTAAAATAAAAAGAAACAAGTGTTGGTTTGTTTTCAGTACAGGGCATGCTTTTTTCAGGACAGGGCAATATACACTGGGCTGACGTTACACAGTATTGCAACA
>NC_088366.1:43809540-43839540 GCF_034508935.2 Berghia stephanieae
CTTCAATGTCATTTAACCACCCACAGCAAGCCGTTCGTATGTCCAATGTGTAGTCAGGCATTCCACATAGAATATCTACTGGATCAACACATGCAGCAAAACCATGGAGATGTCAAGCCTAATCTCACACAACAGGTGATTTATAGTACTCTACTATTTGGTCCCGTGGCATGGAATAATGATGATGATGATGATCGGTGATGATGACAAAAATAATAATAAATATGATGATGGTAATGGTGATGATAATAATGATGATGATGGTGATAATGATGATGATGATAATGATGATGATGATGATGATGATGATGATGATGATGATGATACTAAATTAATGATGGTTGTGATGATGATAATGAATATGATGGCTGACTATTTTTTATGTCTGCTAATTTTTAAAATAAATGCATTTGATAATTGACACACGTTTAAAATGGTTTGCACGTAGATACACAGTAAGTAATTGATCCCTCTATACAGTGAAATTAAGTGTAAATGATTGGCCTTAGTCATCCTGATATGATGGTCTTTATGACCCCATTTTTGTTGGGCAGCTTGATTCAGTGGTACGGTCTTTGCTTCGTACCCAAAAGATAACAAGCTGGACTACCCGCCTCGCCCTTGTTCACTTTGCGACGCTGCACTGCGGCCGACTCCTGGCTTTATTCCAGTCTTCCCTTGGAATAAACCCTAAAGACAAATTTACCATTGGGGATGAAGAAAGGGATATTTTTAAACAGCACTTTAAACGTTTTGTCTGCTCTTGACGTATGAGACGTCTTAAATCTACTTTTGGTAATTTCCAGGTCTCTCCCAAGCCAAATCTACCTACCCCTCTAAGCCTTTTGATACCCACAACCATCAAACAAGAACATGACCAGGATACAGATCCAGATCACGATAGCAATGCTTCTCCATCCATGTCTCCACATTTCGCAACAACCACATCAACAGCCTCACCAGTAAACCGGAGCTCCTACAAATTCAACAATAACAGCAACAACAACAGCAGCACTAGTAGTAATAACCACCTTGCTCCATCATCATCCCCTCTGCCAACCAAAACTATTCTCAAATCACCAACAGCCTCTACATTAGGAAAACTTTCCCACAATTCCTCACATTTACAAGTTCAAAGTCGTTCTCCAGTTTCAGCTAATCGAGGAAATCGACCTTTTATGGGAGCAACCCCGGGAGCAACAAGTGGTACATCTATTCCTGCTGTGTGGAAAAATTCAGAACCTTTACACATGTGTAATATCTGTGATATAAAATTCAATGACTATAATCTGCTGATGATTCACAAAGCACAGGACCATGATTTGAAAAGTCTCGGAAAGGCGTCAGATAAATTCCGAGATGAAGATGATAATGGAGAGAGGGTAAGTCTTTGGATTATTTTAATGTATATAAAATATACAGCAATTTATAAAACCACCAGGCTGGTGGGATCGTTTTTTGTCTGTTTTATAAAATCAAAATAGTCATGATATTATTCACAGTGTGTTTTAGTTGATACATTAATTTTCTTTTAAAAGAAGATACCAGAAATACGCATTTCTTATCATTTTACTTTCTATAGTTAAATTGAAGCATGAAAACAAATTAAACATCAAGGTATATATTTTTCATTTCAGATCAATTTTGATAGCATTGTCGCCAACAATGAAATTCTTTTATCAACCATTGCAAATGCCACACATTCTGCTGATTCACACCAAAATGGCGGAGCAGGACGAGCCACACCCTCTACTCACTCTCACGTGATTTCATCATCCACTCCCCCATCCTGTATGTTCTGCAGCCAGACCTTCAAAAACAACGTGGACTACGAGAAACACATGAAAATACACGTCAACTCTGGGAATTTGACTTGCAGTATTTGTGACGAAACGTTTTCTTCACCAAGTGTGCTGGCTGAACATAAACTCATGCATTGTAAGATACAGCAGGGCAACACATGTGTAGCGTGTCGCATAACACTGTGTAATAAGGAACAATTCTATGCACACACGCAGGAACATGGGTTTGAAGGGACTCAGCTTCAGTGTGTTGTATGCAGACAGGTAAGCAATTTATCCCGTTCCCATTTCCCCCTTCTCTTGTCATTTGGGCAGTAAAAACAAAGTCAAATCTAAATCATGATATATCATAAAACAAAAAGAAAATCTGACTCAAATGACTGTTCATTTGAAATAACTATTGGCTTCTCAAAGAGGACAATCTATTTATAATAAATAATTATGCCGGAATGAACAAGATGAATACAATCCAAGTTTAAAATCAAACTTATCCGAATTTGAAAATTAAAGCATTTTGATGTTTAAAATAACAAAACTCTCTCTTTAATTAAGTAATTTTTAAAACTCAGATTTTATAAGTTAAACTTAAATTTCAACTTTAAGCATTAGGTTGTACCTGGCATAATAACGTTTTAAGACCATTGAGCACAAATCTGTTCACTTCCAACACCAATTGGCTATTCCACCAAGGTTTCAGACTTGGCGGTATAACAGGGTCTTACTGTATCTTTTAACCCAAAGCAATCTTTCTGTTTCAAAAAGCAGAACTCAATTAAACATTCTGAATAAATTCTGCAGCTATGCTTAAATCGATTTTTTTTTAGTAAATCGAACCGTCGAAATGTTTTACAAGTACGTTCTTGCTAGTGAACATAATACTGTTGTATATTCTGATATTTAAAAAAAATCAAATTTCTTTTCACCCAGAGCCTGACATCTCTT
The DNA here is from genome assembly GCF_034508935.2 of Berghia stephanieae. NCBI lineage: Eukaryota > Metazoa > Mollusca > Gastropoda > Nudibranchia > Aeolidiidae > Berghia > Berghia stephanieae. The sequence goes on from NC_088366.1 coordinate 43,812,285, forward strand.
GTGGAGTTACAAATGCACGGCCGTCACCATTTCCAATCCCAGGCCACCTTTTTCACGTGCTGTGTCTGCCTCAAAAGTTTTGAGTCAAGGGAGAACCTCGTTTCCAAGTTGAACTCTTCCGGTCGTACCTACTACGTTTGCAAGCCATGCTACCACGGGGAGGCTCCGCCATTGCACACGTGTTCACAGTGCAGTGAAAAATTTGCCACGGAACAATTGTTAGAAACCCACATGTTGACACATAAGGTAAAACATTGTTTGTGTTTTTTCCCCTCTATAATATTATAAGAAAGCTTTTTGTTAAACATTCAAGACTAATAGTGTTGGAAATGCCCACATCACATAAAATAGTCCTAATTCCATCAATGCCTGCAATGATATAATGTAAAAGAAACATTTATAGAAAAATTTCAATATCATTTACAAAATTTAATATGCTCGTTTTCAGATATTACATATTTAGACGTAAACAACTGACTTAAACTTCCAGAGAAAAACATTAAAAAAGTGCTAAGAATAAAATACCATTGCATATTTTCCTAATGTTTCCCAATTTTTTTCTATCGTGTTACAATCAAATCAGACAGGCTATTTGGTTTTTAAAAAGTTTTTACTACTTCTAGATTGAATAACAAGATGCATGTAAAATAAGGAAACCACCCCCCCCCAAAAAAAAAAACAACAAAAAAAAACAAAAACAAAAACAAAACAAAACAAAAAAACAAACAAAACAGACAAACAAAAAACCAACGTAAAATTGAAATAAAATACAATAGGGGGAAAATAAAACAAAATAGAATGCTAGTAGCGTAGCTATATGCTCATGTAGAATTGATTTACCAATTGGATGAATAAACATCATATAAGATGTCTTCTATTTAGCAATACGTGTTTTAAAAACAACATAGTTTTGTAGACCCCGCCTCCAAAAAATTATGTTTTCACAGAAAATATAGGCTTGCACTTCAAAGCAAAATTAAAATAGTTCAAGTATGGATTGTGTATGGTGAGGATTTTGAAATAACTTTTTAAATCGGTCATAATACTTTGATATTGTAATTTTACAGATAAAACGAAACACCTTCATTATCTGTTTTTACCTTTCAGTCAAGTTTCCAGTGTATCAAGTGTCAGCAGTCATTTTCATCTGAGTACGAAATCCAGCTGCACGTGGCTACACATCTCATGACAGAAGGAACACAACACGAGTGCAGACTTTGTGGCACTTCCTGTGATACACCAGCACGATTACAAACACACCTCATACAACACAGTTTCAGTGGCATGGATATAACATGCTTTGTCTGCAAAAAATCATTCGAGTCTCCTCAGGAGATTCAAGTTCACGTACTGGAACATCCCTCATCTTATAAAAAATACTCTTGCGCTAAATGTCCTCAGAGATTCTTTTTCACTGCTGAACTCGAGAATCACAAGCTGACTTATAATCATGTCAACGACTCTTCTCCTGTTGCCATTTTGTCTTCATCTACACAATCCACATCTCCGTCAACATCATCATCATCATCAGCATCAAATTTCCATGCATCAGCTCTACTTGCTTCCCTCTCAGCTACTCCTCAAATATCTTCATCAGAATCTTCACATTCATCAGCTGTGCAGGTTTCAAAGCTTTTCTCTTCTCCTCTTTTCGAGAAGAATTCTTGTTCTGTTAAAGAATCTTCGTCAACAGCAACTAAGCATCAACTATCACCATTGTCATTGTCATCATCATTATCATCTCCAACTAAATCCAAAGTGATGAAACTTGACAAAAGCAAGAGAAAGGGTGGGGTTGTCGGGACCCTCACCATTCCTACTCCAAACACATTATCATCTTCCCTATCAACCTCCTCTAGACGGCTTGAGTGTACGGAGTGTCATAAATTCTTCACAACGGGCACAGCTCTAGCAAACCACAGAAAAACTCACTTGAGAAAAGACGCCAACAAATCTGTGAAGTAAGTATACATTATTCATTGTAAAAAGTACCTTCTAAAACAACTTGCATCAAATTGAGTCATTAAAGCAGTCATAAATTTTGCCAGGACATCTTCAGCAAACCTATTCCTCTGACAGTCCCGATCGTGGGATTTCAATACGGTTAATCAATACTAATGCACAGTGAAGCTAAAGGAGCCTAAACTTATCAACGTTTATCTGCAGTGTTAAAAACTTTATCAAATTTTTGCTATCCTCAAGACCCTCATCTTTTACCAAATATAAATAAACCACCGCTTCCGAATCACCTGATTGTAAAATATAGAGGTCTGAAAAAAGTACACATTTGACTCCTCCTCTTCGCGAGTCTTTGATGTCCATGATTCTCATGCACTTCGGTGTCCCATTTTCTTGTGGGTACTCACTCCATTTATCTTCAGCGAGGTGTACTGAAATCAAATTTGGGTAATTTGCATACTGTCCCGATGCATCATCTAATATTGAACCACACTCAACCTTTCCCCAACAGTAGGAACTGGTAATACACTTACACTCTTCCATGTGGGAAGTTGTCTATTTTGGGATCAGTTTCCAAGAAAGATCGAAATAATGTGTGGCTCGATGGCTCAGAGCTACTAAAGTCAAGCAATGTTAAGCGTGATCAGATGAGTGACAGTGGAAAATTTTGGTCCCGAAGTTGTGTCCTTGGGTAATGCACTTTACACACGTTACTCCACTTGACTAAAGTATGAATGAGTATCTGGCTAAAGACAGTGACATAAATCGTAAGATGTTTGTACAAAAATCACCGAACACAACTGTCTAACAGGCAATTGGCACTGCAAAAAATAGATATACTGAATGGATAAAAGAAATTATAAGAAATACGAACTTCGAGTTATTTTTGCATTGTAAAAAATGTATTTATTCTCCACCTTAATAAATAGAAATTAACCCCAAATTTGATCTTGGTGGCTATAAGTTCAATTTCCAGCTCCATGTTCATTCCGACATAATCCGCTTTGAGATAATTGGGTCACAATAAATATGAGTCTTATCTAGTTGAAGAAGCTGCGTCTATTCCTCCCCCTAGTATTCATGAACTTGATCACCTATTTTTGGCTATTGACTCAATTTTTAACACATAAATCACCCCTGGAGATGGGTGACCGAATTTTATATATATTATATTATATATTATATTATATTATATATTCGTTATCTCCAATGAATATCAGATTTGAGCACGCTCGGATTCTAGCACGCTTTTTTGTTTCTCTCGAGAGCGTGCCAGAGTCCAGCGAGTACTGAATGATGTAAAGGTGTAACTGGAAATAAGAATCAACAGTTAGGCTTAACTTTAAAAAACGTTAGTTAAGATTGGTCACATACTATTTCCATGTTTTGCCATTCCCAGGTGTTCCCTGTGTGACGAAGGTTTCCCGTCAGCCACTGCCATGCAGCAGCATTTCTTTTCCACCCACTCTGCCACTGGCAAGAAAGAAGAGGAGGCAGAGGAGAAGAAGCCGATGTTTGAGTGCATGATGTGTGAGAAGGCATGTGCTACTCTTGCCGCTCTCCAGAATCATATTTTGTCTCACAGAACTCGTGAGTGCTGTTATTATAATATATAACCTTTGGTCCTTGACAAAAATAAACTTAGTCATAACTCATTATTGTTCTTCTTCTTCTTCTTCTTCTTCTTCTTCTTCTTCTTCTTCTTCTTCTTCTTCTTCTTCTTCTTCTTCTTCTTCTTCTTCTTCTTCTTCTTCTTCTTCTTCTTCTTCTTTTTCTTCGTCTTCGTCTTCGTCTTAAAAAACAAAACAATCGTTCAAGAACTATCATTATACTTGTAATATCTCTTTGGTTTTAGGAAAAACCCAATGTTTCTATAGCGTAATATCAAAACTCTTGAGAGGTGTCCCGATCATTCGCGTAGAAGTTCAAGAATTAAAAAAAAAAAGTTTCCAGCACTCCACCGGTTTTACTAAAAATAGATTTTGACGCGTAGTGATATCCTGACCACAATGAAAATTCTTAATGTCAAATCGTTAAATATGAGAACAAATCATTGTAAGAAAAAAAAAGAATACATTTTGTTTAGAAATGATATATGTGAGGTCATTGGAGAGGTACAATAATAGGATTATTTAACCCGTGCAATGGAAATTGTGAACTAGTTCCAATGCGCTCTCCAAAGTTCGCAAACTTACAAAACCCCCTAATGTAAACATTATTCACTTAAATAATGATGAACAAATATAATACACACACACACACACACACATATATATATATATATATATATATATATATATATATATATATATATATATATATATATATATATAATATATAAATATATATACTTTTTATTTTTTATTTTTTTTATTTAGAAAAAAAAAGACCGATAAAATGAGCATCAGCCTCAGTGCAGCTCACATGTGAGCAATGAAGGTTTAGCTTCTTGCTGAAGGACAACCCTAAGATGCAGTCATTGAGACTCCGAGTCGGGGCTCTCAATACGTCAATCCTAGTGCAATGCTCATCCACTTGACCATTTGATGATTTATTTATGCTATTATTATTTTACAGAGTCAATAGCCTCATGCAGTAAGTTAAACAACACCAAATCGGACATCAGAAAGGAGAAAGATACGAAATGTGAGGCCAAGGAGAAACAACAAGATGATGCTACTGTGGACAAAAAGGGTAAGGATTTGTGTGTGTATGTGTGTGTGTTGGGGGGGGGGGGGGGTCAAATTTGACAAAATTTGGAAATTAAATAAAAATTTGTTGAAATTAATGGTCGTTTTCTTTAGCAATGGATATATGTTACAGAGGGTTAGGCTTGAATTTTACGCTCAACTCATAAAACTTGAGTTTAAATAAAAGCCGTCATTAAGGAGAGTAAGTATTGTTTCTTCAACCTTAAAACACCCTTCTTTCCTAATTCCGATCATCTTGATTTAAAATTCAATTCTTCATCTAGTCCATTTGACATAATACCCAGTAGTCCATTTGACATAATACCCAGTAGTCCATTTGACATAATACCCAGCTGGCACGATGGGCCACGACTGTGAAGACCAGACTACGCTTCCATCAATTCTGGACCATTTAAAAATGGTCATGCATAGAAATAAGACTTAAAATTATGCATTGTGGGTTGCCACATATTTTTCCGCTTTCAATATCGGATTTTTCTCTCCAAAAAATAAATGTATTTTTTGTTAATTGCCTGGTACAGGTCTTGTCATAAAAATTATAAGGGAATACGATTGGCACCATTTCTATTTTATAGTTGTTTTATGAGGGCATCTTACAATTATTAATATCTAATTTTCTTTATGAGGGCATCTTATAAGTATCAATCTATAATTTTCTTTTGTTAGTGCTTAGGTTATATGTGTCCCATCGCGTCAATCTGATATTATGTCAAAGATAAACAAGATGAAGAAATTGAATTAAAAGTCAAAATGATCAGAATTGAAATTTTTGAATTAAAAAAAAGTTTAATTTAACTCACGCTCTATTGTAAAAAGTAAAGAACAAAATTGAATATACGTAACAGCTTTAAAAATAACAAAAGACCAAACATTTCGGGCTCAAACCCTTCTTTATCTAACAACAAAAAACAAAACAAAACAACAAAAAAACAAAACAAAACAAAACAAAACAAAACAAAACAATGGAAACATAAGTAAAAAACTAAAAATCCAGTTTCCCAGAAATGTATTTATGTTTTCATTGATTTTTGTTGTTGGATGAAGAAGTGGTTTGAGCCCGAAACGTTACATGTTTGGTATTTGTCCTTTTTTTTGAAGCTGTTACATTTATTTTTAAAAATTACTTTTTATAGCCCACAGCTTCTAGCAGCTTAGTAAATTCATTTATTTTTACTCAAAATCTATAGATCCTAGTCGAACTTAAAATTCAATCACCAGCAACAGTTTCTTCCTGGCATAATACCGTTTTGAGATGACCTGACACTTATTTTCATTTGACTTACTTTACATAGCGCCCTTCAACCGCTAGTCATACGATTGGGACGCCTCGGCCGCCTCTTTTGTCCTCTGTGTGATATTTCATTTATTTTTTACAATAGGATTCAACAGTCGTGACGTCACTTCCCTCGTAATGACGCATAATAACTTAGTAACCGGTTCTAAACTATCGGAACAATGGCGGACGCCCTTATGAAATATTTCTCCGACGAGCATGAAAGTGTATCCAGAGGAGAAAATCATTATAAATCTGATCATGTTTTGACTTTTATACATTCTGATCACATGACATGTGAATTTTTTTTAGCCAGCATGAAGAATAAAAAGTACCGATTTTCTTTGTTTAGAACCAAGCTGCTCGTTGCTGGGCGGACGTGACATCAGACTATTGAATCCTATTAGAAATATTTTTTCTTCCTCTTGTTTAATCTACAGATGCAGACGAAGATGACACGGGCAGTGAGGACACTTGTCTGCTTGCTTGCCCTGTTTGTAACCAAGTGTTCTTGAAGGCAGAGGACATTGACGACCACATCAAAACACATGAGGTATGTAGAAAAAAAAAAAAAGAATAGGTCTGTATGTAACTATGTCAGACAAAGCAGATAGAAAAATACAAGAAAAATCATTCTGTCCTCCCCCCCCCCCATAAAAAATAAATAAAAAAAATCTGCCTGCCTGGTCTGTCACTTTTTCATTCTCACTTTTTCAGATATTTATCTTACGCCTATACTTTAATTCATCACTGAGTGAGGTGCCGTAGAGAATGATTGGAATCAGGTCTCATCTCTATCTTAGTCTCCTGACCTGGTTGTAGAGGAGACATGAGAGCAGGTGATTTCGTAGCCAGGGCCCTCCATCTGAATCAGTCCTCAGATTTCCTCATTAGTATGGGTTGTCTATCCTTGTCCATTCCAAACAGTTTAAAATCAACCTTCTCCTTTTCAGACAACATTACCTTAGTCTTAAGTCTATGTAATGTACCAGGAGGCAAACAACTTGATCCAACTTTGTCGGTTGCAGTCTGAGGCTTAAATTAATTCAGAAAAGTGAGTGGAGCCGACACTTATGAATGTTGAGAATAACAAGAAATGAAGTGAGTAGGAAAGTGCCAGACGACAATAGAGAATATAAATTTCGCGGCGGCGGTGGGGGCTCGAACCCGCGACTTACCGGTACACTCCCGTGGCCGGGGAGAGCGTGGCTCTACTGTGTGAGCTATCAACCAATAGGGAATTTCATAAGCACCTCTCCTCTCCGCTTCTTTACCGTGCTCGTCGTTTCGTCCTGCAAATATGTGCACGTCGGTTGACACGGAACATCCGGCTGCCACTTACTATGTCTTCTATCCCCCTATATCTTTTCCAATTTGCTTGGAATGAGATTACTTGGTTTTGTCATGACACTGACCAGAGTCCTTGGCTGGGAGAGAAACAGTCAAATGTATAGTTATTGTTTTGTGAGATGATATTTTTTTCCTCGTAAATCATCTCTCTGTTAGCTTATATTTGTTGTTTTGAATTTATATTGTAAAGACTTATTATAAAGATAACATTTGGTCACACATCTCCAGCATGCCATATTGCAGAGTGTTCTAGAACTCGGCATGCTCCACCGGGTACTGCACTGTTTTCTTTTCTTTTCTTTTTTTTAGGCGATGGGTCACCGTTAGGTTGGCCTCTCGACATTTTCTTTGTTTCTTCCCAAAATTAATAGTCAGCTCATTGTCCAGTGTCCACATCCAGTTTGTTGTTGGACGACCTCTTATAAACTGACATTTGTGAGATCCATTCAGGAGCTCCCCGTATTTATGAATCCTAGGGCTATGAAGGAATACTATGATAATGTGTCGAAACTAAAACGTTGTTAAACCAGTTAAAATATTTTGTTTCCCGCCAGGAACTTTTCATCTTCGAAGGGAATGAACAAGAGGGTCCACCCGATAAACCGGAAGGAGATAAGACAGAGGATGATGCGATGGAAGGAGAATCAGGAGAATGATGACTTTCGCAAATGAATTTATAATTCTGAGCATTACACAACGTTCTATTGTAATCAGGAAGTCAGAAAATTTTACATTGATCAAATTGCCTTTAAATACCTTATCAAATGCATATATAAAATAAAGATAATTCGTTTTTGGGCTTTAAATGGAGCACAAGTCGCATCGCTGTTTCTGTTAAGTTGTAAAAACGTAAACAGATGGTATTAAGTTTGAGTAAAATTAAACTCCGCTTATATAGTATTACTATTATTTTTTATGTTCGCTGGGCAAAGGGTTTGAACCTGAAACGTTCCGAGTTGGATGAATTGATAAAGCATTTCAAACGTAGAATATTTTAGGTGGGCAATATGAGACATGAAATAGCCGGGTCGTCTAACGTGCAATAATTTATTCGCCTTTGGTCTAATTGATGGTTTTTATATTGTTAATTTGCTCATGATTGCCATATTAATTTGGCGGAAAAAATGTCAAACATCTCATAGAAGAAACATATCAGAGGTTTGCCGTCAACGCTGTTTTTCTGCTAGAATTTACAAAACGGTAGAAAATTGTGACTTTATGTATTAAATTATTAAAAAATTAAGTGATTTGCGGTAAATAAAAGCCAATTTAAAAAATTTGGCAATGAAAGGCCAAACTGGAAACCATATCATGGTTTTATTATAGATAGAGTCTTACTGGAATAGAATGAATAGAATATGTTGTTGGAAATTTGTATCTTCAAACCATGTTTTATATTATTGAAACAATATAAAATATTATTGTGTGTTTATGCACGTGTAAATTTGAATGAGTTAAAATGAATGAATGGATGAATGAATGAATGGAAAGAGAGAGAGAGAGAGAGAGAGAGAGAGAGAGAGAGAGAGAGAGAGAGAGAGAGAGAGAGAGAGAGAGAGAGAGAGAGAGAGAGAGAGAGTTGTTTTATGTAATAAATTGTTATTTTGAACTAAATTAGAAAAAAATAAGTCTCGTCTCCTTTCATCGGTTAGATGCACTATGTATGATAATTGGACCACGAAATGGTTAAGCATTAGATTTGAAATACCACTATACACTGGGCTACTCCGACAATGCATCTTTTTTTAGGTTTGAGACTTTATGTCCTTCAGTACCATTAAGCCCATGGAGCCGGAGTTTATCACGGTTTCTATAGGGTTACACAGAAATAGCAATTGCTTGCTACCCTTTGGATGGGACTACGCTAGTCTATCGCAAAGTACTTCCCGCCAGATCTCACAGACCCAACTACCCAATCACTAATGGGGTGGACAGCGGGGTCAGAAAAAATCTCGACTGGGACAGGGATCGATCTCGGCCCTTTGCGTGTGGAGCAATTTATTCGATTTATACTGATATCAAGTTTACAAAAACTATTTAATAGTTTTTGTAAACATGATATCATTACGTATTACCGTTGATGGATACGGGTAGAATATTAGAGGCAATCGCTTGAAGAAGAAAAGTGAAAGCTGGAGAAGAGGTGAAAGAAGTTGGAACGATCAGCCAGTAGTTGAATTGCTGAGTTTGGGTACCCTGGGAAAGAGTTATCTAGAGAAGCTTTGTTGGTCCCTAGCTATATAATGAAAACGTTGCTGCTCGAAGCTCGAAGAAATAAAAAACCATAAGAAATAGTATGGCGGCCTCAATTTAATGAACGAAAACAGATAATGTGTGGACATTTCGGGTTTCCCCTTTGTCAACAAAACACGATAAATGAAACACTAAAGACACATTCGTCTTCAATGTTTCATTCGTTTTTTTATTGATAAAGGGGAAACCCACCACGTTATCTGTTTTTGTTTGATATTAAATTGAAGTTTCCATTCAATTTCCTATTGTTATGTTGTAATATAGTGAGTAATTTAATAAGTAACTTGTAATTTATGTCCCCATTTATGTTATTGTCTGGCTAACATAACTATGCATTGGACCAACACTGGTCATTCCACTTGACCACACGGCCGCACTCTACTCCGTGCTGGATCTTATTCAGATCTCGCCCATTCGATTATCTCAATTATCAGAGCACTCAACTCATCTGCAAGGGACGTCGGTCGATTTTAGGTTCAGAAGAGGTTTTTCTCTCACCCATTTGTTCATTCAGCAAAGATTGTTTACCAAAGAGCTGCATCTAGTCACGTGATCTCCGTTATTACTACAATACTTTACCTTGAGTTTTTTTTTATATAGCACAATATCCACTAAATGTGTTCAAAGCGCTTTACAAGGGGTACCTGACCAACAGCAACACTTAACATGTAGAACGAGATAAGACGCCTGTTAGGCGATATTACAATTTTGTTCTGATAGAGACAACACTGTTAACGGCCAGGTACTCATTTTAAACCTGAGTACGGTGAGAGAATGTGAGTAAAGAGCCTTTTTCGAGGCTCGAATCTAGGACCTTCCGATCCGAAAGCGAGTGTCATATCACAAGGCCACATACAATTTATTGGCGTACAACCTCTCGAGGAACGTAGATTTTGAAAGAGCGATACGGGGTTGGTTTGTTTTTGACGTAGAGTCCTTTCCAATAGATTAGCATACTATCCCAAGGATAGAAGACAATTTGTTACCTTCTATATAACGCTTAAAAAAAAAAAGAAATATTCTGGTTTGACGAGTTTGACCTTTTTAAGTATCCTGTCTAGAGGAGAACCTTTTATTGGTAATAAATCCTTTTTACTCCACAGTTAACATGCAAAAGTAAAAAGGACTATCTACCATTTTCAGTGTCCTGCATCGGGTCAAGTATTGAATTGGTAAAGTCCTTACTCTACACTTCACTAGCAAAAGCGAAACTTTATAAGGCACATGGTTCTTCAATTTGATTTGACTCAAGATTGACACAAATAGTAACAGGTATCTGGGTGGGGTTCCTGACCTCCTTTAGTGGGCAGGGAGGCACTTACCAACTTACTGTGTCCTCTATCTCCCTATAGCTGTTTTCCAACATGCTTTTTGTCTTTGTCTTGGAATGAGACTATGTACTTGGTTTTGTCTTGGCCGTGGCCGGATACCCGAGTTGGGAGGGAAACAGTCAAATGTATAGTTAGAGTTTTGGGAGATAATTTTTTTGCCTTGTAATTGTAAATCATCTCTCTGTTATTCACTGTATTCATTTTACATATATAATTAATTGATTTGTAAACATTTGAGTGTGTTCGTCTTTTAGTAAGGGCAGGTGTTTGTGTCAGGATGAGACATTTAGGTGATTTTAAACTAAATACACTGATGGTGGTTTTTTCTTGGATCTCTTCCCTATTTGAATCAATTCTCCTTTGCCTTACTTTTTCTTGGGTGCTTTAATTGTAATTCTAGAACTTGTTACTATCCCATTTTCTACCTTTTTACTGGCGCTGATATAACCTAAATGTGTTGCATAAGCCGTAAAACCTTTAAAAATAAGAACAAAACAGTAGCAGATAGTGGCGATAGAAAAGGAGCAAGTACAGTAAACCTATACATTAAGACAACAAAGGCAATCGAGCGTCAAAACACAGTGCATTTTATTTTCTAACAATCAATACAGTACTTAAAGACAGAAGTTTTGGGGTTATTTTTAAAAGATTGAAAAAGCCATTGAGATACTTTAAGCCGTACACGCGTCAAAAACTGATTTATTTGAAAGAAATAAAGTGAGACATTAAAAAATAAAAATAAAAGACAAAACAAAAACAGCGACCAAAGCAATGCAAACACACACACACACACACACACACACACACACATACACATACACACACAACCCAACAAAACAAAGCAAATCAAATTAAATAACGTCCATATTTGTGTAATAGAGAGATGGATAAATATATATGGATAAGAAGACAGATAGATATTATAAATAGAAAGATAGATGGATAGATAGACGGGTTGAAAGATAAAATAGACAGATAGATATGTAGTGAGATAGATAGACAGGCAGACAGACAGATAGATAGATAGATAGATAGATAGATAGATCAGATATAGTATAGCTAGATCGTCAAAATAGCTAAAATAAGTCGAAACGGTTCTTGATCGCATTCTTTACTACATAGATACATGTTAGTCTAAACTTCATTATAACACAAAGTACAGTAATTTTATTTGTTAATTCTGACGCGGTAAACATTTTTGGACAAAAGGTTGCCCACAGTAGGACTCTGGCGTGTAATGGAAATGAGTAGGGGCGAATATTCTAACTGCCAAAAAATAAACGTAATCAAAGAAATAACAGGACAGAAGGTCGATTTCATGACAAGAAAGTTCCACCCCACGATACATCATGTTTTCCTGGGGATTGTTTAAAATATCATCACAAAAATCCGTAGTTAGGTTGTTTTCGTACATGTCGTTAGTATCTTGTTTATTTTCTGTCCGGAGTAATTCATTATCGTATGATAATTCAATAGATCTTCGTTTACTTGAAGTTGTAAAACTCTTTTTAAGATAAAGCTTTTTCTTCAGGAGTTCTACCATTGTTTTTATGACTTTCCTGTGGACAAAGGATGCGCGCTTTTGTAGTTTCGTCGGATCTTTACCAGTTGTCATGACTGGATCCATCTCTCGGCGTATGATCGTTTCAAAATCGTCAAGCAGGCTATCCACCGTTTGAATTACCAGTTCTTTTCTTGGGTCAGCGTCGCTGGCATTTACGTATCTGGCAACACAGGCCTTCCACATGTTTCCTTTGAATGCGTAGTCACAGATTTTTCGATCAATTCCATATTCTGATCCCTGTTGAAAGAAAAGGGAAAATAAAATATAGATTGAAAGACTAAAAAAACAAAGTAAAATGACGTCCTTTGCGGGGGCACAGACGATAGATGAGCATGCAAGTTTGTTATCTGCTCTATGTTGTTTATGTTATAATTTAATTTTTATATAAATTGACGCTATGTGGTCTAGCGGTATGACACCATACATATAGAATGACTAGAGAGCCAACGAAGAGGAGTTTCCCGTGGGTCAATCAGCTGCTATTACAGTGTCATACCGGAAGTGGCTCTTTTCGTTTGATGAATAGGAAGATCGCGCTATCAATACACTCTTCTTGCCTGATGATTAATTAAGCGAGGCGATATCTTTCGCTATTTCCCCTCGCCTCGAATAAAAATTAATCGACTTTTTCAACAGATAATTTCTCACGGAGTTATTGATTTATATTTACAAAGCCATCATTCTTCATACATGTTGTGTTTATAAATGCATTAAAATGGAAATGGCTCCACGCATGATGGAAGTCATCGTATTTTAACAAACGAAAAGAAGACCACGCCCACGTTGTTTAGAGTCCTTTCCTTTACGTTCATGTATGACATTCCCCTTCGAGGTCCTGGGTTCGAGGCCCGCTCTGAGCGGTGCATAGTTTAATCCTAGAAAAGGGATTTTTTACTCACAAATATAAAATGAGTACCTGACCGTTAACAGTGTTGTCTCTGTCGGTAACAATTTGTAATATCACTAAACAAGTTTCATGTCTTGTCCTACACATTAAGTGTTGCTGTTGGCTTGGGACCCCTTGTATAGCACATTTAGTAGATATTACGCTATATAAAAAGCTCACGTTTTGTTAATTTACATTTACTGACAGATTTAAAGACTGGACCATAGTGTCCCTCAATGGAACCGGGATTTCAATTCTTGAGTCTTCAGAATATCTCGGAACCTCTCTATCAACAGCCATTTGGCAGTTAAAGAACTGCTGGTTAATTATTTGCAATAGATCTGCATCATTCCATCCTAACTAAGGATTTAAAAGAATTGGTTATCATCGTTTCATATCAGTTATGTAACTGAAATAAACCTGTGTTCCCTGAGGCTCACGTCCCATCAGTAGAAACAAGAAACCTAGATAAAGATAGAACTAGTCTTTATAGAAAATCAAACAAACAAAGAAATAAAAAAGAAACAAAAAAAAAAAAAAAAAAGAAACAAAAACAACCCCCCCCCCAAAAAAAAACAACAAAAACAAAAAACAAACACTTGAAAATGTGGTTTTAAAAATATTTTCTTTAAACTCTAAGTTAAGAGGACTGGCTGGACAACATATTATTGCTGATAACTCCTTGGTGTCTTTCTGCTTCTATTTTCTTCCAAATGTCGGCACAAATAATTGAACCGGATATCCCAGATCCGAATTTTCTAAACGCATTATTTTATTGGGTGTCTGTATCCTCGTCCAGCGGATGTTTTTATGAGTGACAAAATGGAACAAAAGTGTGATTAAAAAAAACAAAAACAAACAAAACAAAAAATCACCCAACCCCCGCCCCCCCCCCAAAAAAAAAAACCAACAAAAAATAAAACAACAACAACAACAAAAACAAAACTGGTTCCAATCTCATTGGAAGTGTAAAACCACTCTTCCGGTGGACTGAATAGGCTACATATCTTGTGTAATTGATTTTCTAGTTTCAGAGTGATGGTATCTTATTTTCTAATCTTAACATATGCTTGTCGTCAATAATGATCATATCCTCGCTATTTTACGTCCGAAAATCCTAAGAATTTGTCAACACATCCTGCTACTAAAATAGTTAAAATAGTCCTCCGTAGGACTGGTTACATATACACTTCCAATGAGCTTAAAACCGGAAGAGTAGAAGGTGTGACGTCACGACTTTTCTTCTCTATTTTTTACGGTTTGCCACATGGAGCCGAGCCGCCGTTTTGAAATAACGTCTTCCAATATTCACTTATGATGTTGCTCTTTTGATGAAAAGGGTTAGATCTACAATTTTGCGTACTCTAAAACAAAACAACACGTTTTCAACAATTTTGTCCAGAAGACTCGTTCATCAAATATCGACTCGATTAAAACGACCTTCATCTTTAAAAAAAAAATCAAAAAAATAATAATAATAATAAATAATAATAATAATAATAATAATAATAATAATAATAATAATAATAATAATAATAATAATAATAATAATAATAATAATAAATAAAATAAAATAAAGTAAAACAAACAAACACACTCAAACCTGGGATTTCCTCTTTTTTCTCTTGAAGCCCCAGATTTGATCGTTTTTGTCAAGATGAGAGTCATTTTAATCGATCGATATTTTTCTGGCCAAAATGTAAAAAAAAATGTGTTTCTTTTCACTCAAAACAAATGTAATTCAAAACATAAAAGAAATTGGTTCTGCGCTAAAGAGAAAATGAGAAATTACAACTACTGCGTTAAAGATACAATGTAAAATTACAACTACTGCGTTAAGGATAAAATGAGAAATTACAACTACTGCGTTAAGGATAAAATGAGAAATTACAACTACTGCGTTAAGGATAAAATGAGAATTTACAACTACTGCGTTAAGGATAAAATGACAGAAATTACATCTACTGCGTTAAAGATGAAATGACAGAAATTACTGCTGCGTTAGGATAAAATGAGAGAAATTACAACTACAGTACCACGTTAATGATAAAATAAGAGAAATTATAACTACTGCGTTAGGATAAAATGAGATAAATTACAACTACAGTACCACGTTAATGATAAAATAAGAGAAATTACAACTCCTGTACTGCGTTAAGGATAAAATGAGAGAAATTGCAACTACTGCGTTAAGGATGAAATGACAGAAATTAAACCTGCATTAAGGATAAAATGAGAGAAACAATAACTACTGCGTTAAGGTAATATGGGAGAAATTACAACTACTGCATTTAGGGTAGAATGAGAGAAATTGCAAGTAGGATAAAATTACAGAAAGTACAACTGCTGTGATAAGGATAGAGAGATTAAGGTCTTTCGCTTCCTAATCATCCGATCGGGACGCCTCGGCTGCCCCTCTAATCATCTGTGACATTTCCTTCAGCAGTTCACCGGACAACATGGCTGACACCTGTTGACATTGAGCTTCGGCTCAGTGGATAGTCTTATGTTTCCATTTATTCACTGTGTGGAATCTTTAATTTTTACCTGATGTGGACTAATCTTAATATTGGAACTTTTAACTTAAGATCTATTAAAAGTAACATTCGAAAGGAACAACTGTGTCAAGATTTAGAAAGTTATAAATTCGATGTGTTGTGTTTACAAGAGACGAAGATCCAAGATGGCGTCGACCAAACAATAAATGGTCACAGACTGCTGTGCTTTGCTTCCAGTTCAGCTCACTATGGTGGTGGATTTCTCATAAATAAAAACTGCAGGGATTTGACTGGTGACGAATGGAATGTTTCGGACAGAATATGTGTTCTTGAGCTTAAGTGTAAGATCAATTCAAGGAACCAGAATAACAATAACAAAGACGATCACGGTAAGAAGACGTTCATTATCTCAATCGTAAATGTTTACGCACCAACAAGTCAACGCGCAAAACAATACCCAGAGGAAACTGATAAATTTTACAAAGACCTAGACGATACACTGAACAAAATAGGAAACAAATCAATATTAATAATTGCTGGAGATTTTAATGCCAAAGTAGGAAAACGTCTCGACAGTGACACACTATGTTTAGGATCATACTCAAAAGGAAAACGTAACGATAACGGAGAAAAATTAGTCCAGTTCTGTGAACAGAGAAAACTTTTCATAACAAACAGTGCTTTCAACCACCCATCAAGACACCAGACAACATGGGTAGGACAAAGGAAAGACCCAACCCAAGACAAAATGATAACAATACACAACCAAATAGACTATATCATATGTCGACACCGCCATAAACACTACTCAACCAACTCGCGATCATACGGTGGTACACTGCTAACATCCGATCACAAACTTGTAAAAACGAATTTCAACATAAATGTGTACAGACAACGAAGACAGAAAGGTAAAACGGCAGTCAAAATAAACACGGCAAAAATAGTAAATGAGCGAGAATGTCGCATTCATTACCAATATGAACTTAACTCAAGTCTATGGAAAATAAAGCAAAACAGCAATCCAAACAATGAATGGAAAGAGACGCAAGCGGCAATGAAATATGCGGGGGAAGAAAGTGCAGGCTCTATTAATACAACTAAGAACAAACCAAATCGAACGCCTAACATCGCTATTAACGATCTATCGCGGCAACAAAAAGAACTTAGGATTAGGATACAAAACACGAAAGACTCGGAAGAAATAATGAACCTGAAAACGGAACGAAACAAAATACTGCATTCAATTCGATCACTTACAATAAAACACAGAAACGAGGAATTAGACAAAAAAGTGGAAGACATAGAAAAGTCCAAAAATAACGCATCGTCTATGTTCAAAGCGACGAAATCTCTGAACCGAAAACCATTCGAGAACCCAAAACTACAGGATAAATTTGGCAAACAGACAACAAATCCCAACGATATCCTTGACATTGTAACTGACCACTTCCAGCAGAAATTTCACAAACAAGTCTCACACATATCGCCCTTCTCAGGAAACCCTAGAGACCTAAACAACCGCATCACAACAACTGAAGTTAGAAATAGCATAAAGTGCCTAAACAATAACAGATCACCAGGCGAAGATGAAATTCCCGCTGAATTGCTGAAATGCGGTACCCTCTCCCTGGATCTGAGCATTGCAAACATAATGAACAAAACATTCTCAACACACAAAGACTGGGACATAAACAGCGGTGTCCTAATTACAATACAAAAACCAGGAAAAACGAAAGGACCCGTAAACAACCTGCACCCAATAACATTACTGAATACCATAAGAAAAACACTGTCAACTATTGTCCTCAACAGAATTAGACCGAAAATAGAAAAATATCACATAGCCAAAGCGGGTTTCGCCAAGACCGAAGCACATCGGACGTTGTATGGACACATAAAGGGTTGGCAGCAAAGGCACTCAAAGAAAACATATCCATAACAATAACCGGAATCGATATGTCCGCAGCCTTTGATACGATCGACAGAGGAAAACTTTTGGACATATGAACAGACATAGTAGACGAAGACGAGCTCCGAATAATCCGATTTCTCCTCAGCAACACAAAGATACAAACAAGGATATACGGGGCCACAAAACAGACGCAGTTCGAAAGTAACATCGGGACCCCCCAAGGAGATAGTCTGAGCCCGATTCTGTTCACAATATACGCTCTGAAAGAAGTTCAAAAGTCATTCCAAAACCAACGACTCATATTGAGAATGCAATCCCTAGAGAAATCGCCTATGCAGATGATGTCGATTTTATTGGATCAACACCAGCAAATATAGACATCATACAAAATACCCTCATGAAATATAACCTCCAAGTCAATTCCAATAAAACCGAATTTACAACAATATCGAGAAACAAAAAGGAATGGAAAAGAACAAAGAAAGTCGGCTCACTAATTGGAGACACCGAGGTTGTACAAAGAAGAAAACAGCTGTCAAACACCGCACTCAGTAAACTCACCAATGTATGGATTAGAGGTGACAAAATAAAGAGAAAAACCAAACTGAAACTGTACCGTGCTCTTGTAAAACCGGTACTTCTGTATAACTGCGGCACTTGGGCGTTGACAAAATCCGAAGAAGAACATCTGGATGCCTTCCATCGCACACAGCTAAGAAGGGTACTGGACATCAAATACCCAAAAAAGATCTCAAATGAATCACTCTATAAGATCACAAAAGAAAGACCAATCTCCCTTGACATTTTACAACAACGATGGCAACTTTTCGGTCACATACTACGCAGGGACAAAAACATACCAGCTAACCAAGCCAAGTCGGGATACTTCCAAAAACACGGGAACCTTTTCAGAGGAAGACCGATCACAACACTCCCTGTGATCCTAAACAAAAACCTCACAACACTTGGACAAAGCATTAGTCTCATAACGGCAGGGGACCTTGAAAATCTGAGAACCCTAGCAGAGGACCGGCAACATTGGAGACACCTCACACAGGAAATACTGGAAACAGCCAAGGCGACCCGATCTTTCGGTCGAGACGCGAAAGGCATCTAAGTCAAGTAAGTCAGTTCACCGTCTTTTGCTGCTGATGCTAATTTCATAAGGTCTTCCTTTGATTTTAATTATTTGCTATTTAGAAGGCGTTTTAGGTCTCTATTGAGGATAGTGTGAATTGACGTGGGTGGTCTACCGTATTATTACTCGTGTCCAGATGGGGTGAAAAAAGTATTCATGGCTTTATTAGCTGGTATATTTTCATCTCTTCTGAGTATATGCCCTAAAAGCCGCCATCTTGCCTCCAGGATTGGAATGGATGTCTTTCATTTTATTTTTCATTCAGTGTTTTATTGCTTATTTTTGTGGGGTGTCGTATATTCAGAAGTCTTTTCAGTTGTTTTCTATGGAATCTGTCTAGTCTTTGCTCTTCGGTTCCAGTCAGTGCCCATGTTCCGCAGTTGTATATAAGCACGGATTTTACAAGGGTTGTTTATAATTTGATTTTAGTGTTTATTTCTATTTTATCTTTTTTAATCCATATGTGTAATAATTCATTTAGTGCTACCGTCAAGAAACTTTTTCTTTTTTCTACGTCTTCCTTTCTCCTATTAGTCATCCTACCATTTTCGTGGTTCTCCATTCATCTCTCTTCCTTGACAGTAATGTTAAATCTGTTTTGTCCATATTAACCTACAGTTGGTGGTTTTGTAAGGCTCTTTGGATGTCATTTACACTGACTTGTTTGAGGCCAATAAAGTCAATGTCTGCATATACAATTTCCATGGGGAGTTCGTTTTCAAAACGTAATTGGGTCGAAGGTACAAAGTTGCGCACATCTTTTAAAGCATTTTCTGGGTAAATGATAAATAGAACAGGGCTTAGGCTGTCTCCTTGTGGTGTACCGATATTGCCAAGGAATGATTTATTCTCTGGGGCACCGATTATTTTGATCGTTATCCCGGTTTCACTTATAAGGAATCTGATTAATCTAACTTCATCTTCCATAACTATTCCTTCACAATATTTAACAAGGATTGGCGATTGATAGTATCGAAAGCGACAGACATATCTATTCCAGTTATAACTACTTCTATTTTTTCCGACAGGGTTTTGGCAGCAAGCAACAACATCGGCAGTACTTCTCTCTGTCCGGAATCCACTTTGACTGTGTGACAAAATATTTCAACAATCTGTCTAATTCTGTTCAGTGTGATCAGAGAGAGCGATGTTCTAAAGGTATTAAGCATAATAATTGGTCTCAAATTCATTGGAGACCCTTTTGGCTTTCCTGGCTTTTGTATTGATATCAGCTCCCTTTATTAATATCCAGGTTCTGGTGATGTTCGAACGTCTGATTGAAAATGTTCGCTATATGTTCATCTAATAAGGCGGTCCATATTTTAGAAGTTTCGCACATACTCCATCTTCTCCCAGTGCTCTGTTGTTATTTAGACTTTTAAAAGCATTTCTCATTTCTCTTGGTGTAATAGGTGTAAATCGGGGTCGGGGATCTCCCTCAAATGAGCTGAAGTGTGGCATTTTGTTGTTTTGGAATTTTGATTTATAATATTCAGATAGAACATTCGAAACGTCATTGTGGTTAATAATTAATTTGCCTGAGTCGTCCTCTATCTATGAGTTTTCAAATGGTCTTTGATTTATTAGTCTCACGGCTTTGTACATTGCTTGATCGTTGTTTCATTTACTAATATTATCAACTTTTTTGTCCAACTCTTCATTTCTAATTTCGATTACTCGATGTCTTATGCAATATTTTGTTTCGTTCATATTTTAGTTTCTGTCTTTCTCCTTCCTTTTTTGAGCTGTGTATTCTTATTCGCAAATCTTTTTGTTGGTTAGATAATTGAGCTATGATGGTGTCATACGTACGGCCTTGTCGTTTGGTTGTATTTGTACCGGCGCTTTGAATTGCATATTTATTATTGCATTTCCTACACGTGACCATGCTTCGTTTGGTGTGTTGTTGTTCGTTAAATTGTCTAGTTCAGTATTAAGTTGTCGCTGGTATTGTTTACGGCATCGTGATTTGTTGATAATATTTGTAACATTTATTTTTGGTTCATGAATTGTTGTGCTGAGTTTTCTTGATTGTTTGTGCCGTTCAATAACAAAGTTTGTTTTAACTAGCCTATGATCTGTTGTTATAAATGTGCCAGCGTATGAATTTGCATTTGTTATGATTTTGTGTGTGTCTGTGTCTGCACAGTATAAAGTCAATTTGGTTGTAAATGTTGATAACTGCTCCTGTTTCTTTATTTTTTCTCTGTCCTACCCACGTCGTTTGGTGTCTAGAAGCGTGATTAAATGCGCCGTTTGTGACAAAGAACTGTTTATCTTCGCAAAAATCCACCAGTCTTTCTCCGTTATAATTTCGTTTACCCTTCGAATAAGACCCAATGTTTTATTTCCTAGATTATGAATAGTTTCGTTGAGATTTCTGTAATTTTTTAAAATTTCTTCAGGGTATTCTTCTGCTTTTCCAGTCGTTGATGCGTAAACAACATGGCTGACACCTGTTGACACTGAGCCTCCGGTCAGTGAATTGTCTTTTGCCTCACTTATGCTTAAATGTAAGAACACTTGTAAGTAAGGTTAGAATTTATCAATTTGCCGAGGATGTGTCAAATTATAAATTAGATATTACTTGTTTACAAGAAACCAAACTAGAAAATGGCGTCGATTGAACTGAGGGCACCGGTCGTCTTATTTGTATTCCTTCTAACTGTCGATTCTACGGATGTGGCTTCTTTATCAATGAAAAATGGAAGCATTCAATCAATAAGTGTTGGAAGGTATCTGACGGTATTTGTGTGTTACAACTACAAGGGGACTGATCACATAACCCACACAACAAACACCAATATAAAAACAAACAAAGGACCATTTCCGTCATCAATGTGTTGAGGATAAAATAAGAGAAATCAGAAATACTGCGTTAAGGATAAAATGAGAGAAATTACAACTATTGTACTGCGGTGAGGATAAAATGAGAGAAAATGCACTACCGCGTTAAGGATGAAATGACAGAAATTAATGCTGCATTAAGGATAAAATGAGAGAAATTGCAACTACTGCGTTAAGGATAAAATGAGAGAAATTAGAACTACTGCGTTAAGGATGAAATGACAGAAACTACTCGTACTTCTGCGTTAAGGATAAAATGAGAGAAATTGCTAATGGTTTAATGATAAAATGAGAGAAATTACTTGTAGGTCAAGGGATGCAATGATTGTACTTACACAACTGTAGCAAATGTCATGTCTATAACAGGAATTGGTGAAAAGTTCTTTGAAGAAGAAAGGCAAGCCGAAGGGAATGCTACATCCGTCCACGTCGTATCGGTGACATAGGTTATCGATTTCGGACTCCTCAGGCTCAGATTCCTGCAGTTGCTGCTCCAGTTTCTTCATCTCTCGATGTTTTAATGGACTCTCCACCAACTCGTTATATTTCCTTGCGAATAAAATTTGTTCTTCATTGTTCCGAACAATTTGGTTTTCCATATTGCGACTTGCCTGTGAGATAAAGACAGGAGGGTGGGTGGTGTTGCGGTTACTCTGAACTTTCATAACTTTTTTCTTATCAAATTCAACATAGTGTTTGCTGGTCTGGTTTCTTCTTTTTTGAGCCATTATTTTATTTTTATGAAGCTTTAAATAGAGCTGCCTCCGTCGTTCTTTGCGTTTTGAAGCGAGATCAGAGATACGAGTTTTGTTTGACTTCTGAGTCATCCTACTTCTATGCTTTAGGCCTAGATCGACATCGTTTTTGATATCAGCATCTGTAATGAATTCTTTGTTGTCCTTTTCATTCGTTATATCATTGTCTGTAACTAGCTCGTTATTCCGTTCATGTTTGAGCCCAAGATCTATATCATTCGTTATATCATTGTCTGTAACTAACCCTTTATCCTGTTTAGGGTTCAGGCCAAGATCTATATCATTCGTTATATCATTGTCTGTAACTAACCCTTTATCCTGTTTAGGTTTCAGGCCAAGATCTATATCATTCTTTATATCTTTGTCTGTAACTAACCCTTTATCCTGTTTAGGTTTCAGGCCAAGATCTATATCATTCTTTATATCTTTGTCTGAAACTAACCCTTTATCCTGTTTAGGTTTCAGGCCAAGATCTATATCATTCTTTATATCTTTGTCTGTAACTAACCCTTTATCCTGTTTAGGTTTCAGGCCAAGATCTATATCATGCTTTATATCTTTGTCTGTAACTAATCCTTTATCCTGTTTAGGTTTCAGGCCAAGATCTATATCATGCTTTATATCTTTGTCTGTAACTAACCCTTTATCCTGTTTAGGGTTCAGGCCAAGATCTATATCATGCTTTATATCTTTGTCTGTAACTAACCCTTTATCCTGTTTAGGTTTCAGGCCAAGATCTATATCATTCTTTATATCTTTGTCTGAAACTAACCCTTTATCCTGTTTAGGTTTCAGGCCAAGATCTATATCATTCTTTATATCTTTGTCTGCAACTAACCCTTTATCCTGTTTAGGTTTCAGGCCAAGATCTATATCATGCTTTATATCTTTGTCTGTAACTAATCCTTTATCCTGTTTAGGTTTCAGGCCAAGATCTATATCATGCTTTATATCTTTGTCTGTAACTAACCCTTTATCCTGTTTAGGGTTCAGGCCAAGATCTATATCATGGTTTATATCTTTGTCTGTAACTAACCCTTTATCCTGTTTAGGTTTCAGGCCAAGATCTATATCATGCTTTATATCTTTGTCTGTAACTAACCCTTTATCCTGTTTAGGTTTCAGGACAAGATCTGTATCATTCTTTATATCTTTGTCTGTAACTAACCCTTTATCCTGTTTAGGTTTCAGGCCAAGATCTATATCATTCTTTATATCTTTGTCTGTAACTAACCCTTTATCCTGTTTAGGTTTCAGGCCAAGATCTGTATCATTCTTTATATCTTTGTCTGTAACTAACCCTTTATCCTGTTTAGGTTTCAGGCCAAGATCTATATCATTCTTTATATCTTTGTCTGTAACTAACCCTTTATCCTGTTTAGGTTTCAGGCCAAGATCTATATCATTCTTTATATCTTTGTCTGTAACTAACCCTTTATCCTGTTTAGGTTTCAGGCCAAGATCTTTATCATTCTTTATATCTTTGTCTGTAACTAACCCTTTATCCTGTTTAGGTTTCAGGCCAAGATCTATATCATTCTTTATATCTTTGTCTGTAACTAACCCTTTATCCTGTTTAGGTTTCAGGCCAAGATCTATATCATTCTTTATATCTTTGTCTGTAACTAACCCTTTATCCTGTTTAGGTTTCAGGCCAAGATCTATATCATGCTTTATATCTTTGTCTGTAACTAGCTCATTTTCCTTTTCATGTTGGAGCCCAAGATCTACAGCTTTCTTTAAATCCTCATCTGATTCGATCTTTAATCTCCGACTTGGATTCAAACTTTGATCGATCTCTTGAGCGTTCTGGCCCGCAATTAAGCTGACCATTAATATAGCACAGATGAGAACGAGATTGCCACTCGTCCATACAGACATGTTTCTCTTTCGTTCTTTGCTAATCACAAATTATATTCCTGTAAAGATCTTGATGGATATCCAATCTGTAAAAGAAGTACAATGAGAAATAAAATGAAATTTAAATTTCATATATATATATATATATATATATATATATATATATATATATATATATATATATTATATATTGTATTTCACGATACTTATATTTTGCATACTTGTGATAAGAAAAGGTAGCCTATTCTTTTGAATCATCCCAGAAACCTTTTTCTTATTATATGGTTAGATTATCAGAAACCTGAGCATTTTTATAGAGGACTAACCGCTAAACGTATTTAAAGCGCTTTAAAGATTTGAAAAAAAATGTGTCTAAAACGGTGCCAGACAAAGCAGAGAGAAAATAACAAGAAAAAAAAATCCATCCCAAAAAATTAGGATGATTTTAACAATACAAGACGACCTTGGCGGTGACCTTGACCTGTTGGATATTTATTTAAATTGCTAATAATTTGTCACCTTTTCGGTCAATTTTAAAAATAGAAGTAATTTTGCATTTAATTTGACTAAATCGTTCATTCTGTATAATACAAAATTATTTTTGAGGATTTTAAAAAATGACCTCTTCGTGACATTTGTGACGTAATTTCTCAAAATGCTCAATTTGCAGCTATATTTAGAAAGCTATTCTAGAGATGTTCAACTTTGATAAAATGAAAAAAATTAATACATGGCGGACACTTTTTTGGGTTTTTGTTAAATTGATGATTTGGCAACTAGACAATGAGACATCAATCGAAGTATGAAGAAAATGTTTTCTGGCCGAATAGAAAAGCGTGTTATACCAGAGAACGGGACATTTTGTTGTAACTTCTTAATTTTATGTATTTTTAGATAATCAACTATCTACTGCTTTGTCTTTCTTAGATCCTTTTTTAAATCCCCTTTTTGCCTATACAGCAATGGAACATTGGTGAGAAATATGCTCCCCATTTAAATTTAAGGATTGAAATTAACGTCACTCAGCTTTTTGTTTTTGTTTTAGCCAGCCATTTTTATGAGTAGTTCTCACTAAATTTTATCAATCAAATTATAAACGTTTGGTTACACATAAGTATTGTGTGTGGGTTCGTTATATCCAACTGGCGGATGTTGTGATTATTCTAAACAAGTGCATAGAATCAATAGTGATGCTTTTGACAGAATAAATGTGATCCATCGCCCCAAAACAGCCTAATATCAGAATGACTTAGATGCTAAAATGACTTTTTAGTCAAGAATATGACATTTTAGGTTACGTATATGTTTTATTGAGGACAGCTTTAATGGAAAAAAATATTATTTGATTATGCTAACTCATTAGTAGAGTGACAAAATGTTGTGATAATAACTCACATTACTCCTAAACGGTAGGCCCGATCGATGCGTCTGCTTAGTGTGTACTAAAAGGTAGCTATGGGTTAGAACCGACGTGTACTTATTTGCAGGTCTGATAACCCAAACTGATATAAGCTCAATGTTGTAATGGAAATACTTTGAAACCAACACAAAACAATCTCCATTACTACAATATTAAGCCAAGTACACAATTGTATCGGTTATCAGACCTGCTACTATGTGCACGTTGATTAGAACCACCAGATTAACGCGAAAGGAAAGGCAGGTGTATCAATGCTCTAAATACTAACTACACAGTGTGTAGACTTATCACTGTGTCATCAGATATGGATGGTTGTACACGGTTAGACACTCCGGAGTATGCGCTTGGCTAAGAAGCTCACACCATTGCCATCCGGAAGTATAACGGACCAACACACAAACTCTGTGTAACCATGAACTTTTATAATCTGGTTAATAATACAATTTAGTGAGAATAACTCATAAACGCGGATGGCAAAAAACAATAACAAAGACCTGAGTGACGTCAACTTCATTTTATCTATATTTGGATGGTGTAGATAGAATGAAGTTGACGTCACTCAGTGCTTTGTTATTGCCTTTTGCCATCCACGTTTATGAGTAACTCTCACTATACTGTATTAACCAGACTATAAACGTTTATGGTTACACATAGTTTTGTGTATTGATCCGCTATACTTCCGGATGGCAATAATGTGAGCTTCTTAGCCAAGCGCATACTATCTATAAACAGGAATAATTGTACAATTATACGAGTACATTACTAAAATACTAGATTCCAAGATTTGTCTTCAACACCGATGATGTATCGTATATTTCCCTGTCGTCAGTCAGGTTTTGTAGTAATGTACTTTTTAAACTGTTTTTTGTTGTTGTTGTTGTTGTTGGCGGAAGAAGGGTTTTGAGCCCGAAACGTTACGTATTTCGTATTTTGTCCTTTTTTATGCTGTTATATTTATTTTTGTTTATTACTTTTTACATTACAGCAGCTTAGTAAAATTAAAATAAAATTCCCTTTATTCATCCCATAGGGGAAATGTGTCTCTAGGGAAGACTGGAATAACCCAGGCGTCAGCCACAGTGCAGCGCCGCAAATTGAGCTGGGGCGAGGTGACTTGCTCAAGGCCACACAGGGCATCGGCGGGTGATCGAATTCGGTACTTTTCGGATACGAAGCAAAGACGTACCGCTGAGCCAAAATTACACTGTAATACCATAACATTATTCCACGCATCTTAACTCGATTATTCAGAATTTGGTCGACATGTATTTTAAGAAACTTATCTGTGGTCAAAAACAATGAATATCGCCCTTGTCTGGAAACCCGAAAAGCGTCTGTGAATCTTTTCCCCTGTGTGTGTTTTGTGTGCGACATGTGGTCCAGTTGTATGACTCTCGACTTCGGACCGGATTGTTCAGTGTTCAAGTCCCGCTCTGAGCGGTGCTTATTAGAGTCCTTGGACAAAGCTCTTTACTCACATTCTCTCACCATACTAA
>NC_088366.1:43844540-43859540 GCF_034508935.2 Berghia stephanieae
TTATATCATCATCATCATCATCATATTATTATTATTATTATTATTATTATTATTATTATTATTATTATTATTATTATTATTATTATTATTATTGTCATTCTCATCATCATTATTATTGGTGTTGTTTCTTTGTTTATCATTATTATCTACATTATTATCATAATCATTGTTTATGTGCTAGACCACGGCGAGTGGTGGGGTAAAGTAGACCTTTATTTGTAACATTATAATCTCTTAATAATTATACGTTTCATGATAAAGTCTTTGGGTAATTTATGGTTTATACAATGCACCGACATAACATTTTATGGAGAGAAATCACGATAACGTTATAGAAAATATTCACATTATTAATCGCAGGGAATATCTTTCTTTAGAGTCTATTTCGAAAAAAGAACGAGAAAAACCCCGGTGTCAGCCGCAGTGTAGCGCCGCAAAGTGAGCTAGGGCACTTGCCTGATAGTGCGATGTGGAGTCAAACTCGGCAAATTCATGTACAGAGCCCATATTATTGTGCCACGCGGGCTTCGAACCCGGATCTTTGGTTTCGAAGTACAATGCATTATCCACAAATAAAAGACTCTAAACAGAAGTTTTGAGTCGCCTTACTTCATCTATATTTAAAGTGTAGATTATGACCAACAGTGATTAAAACAGTTTGTATACTAACTTATGACCAAAAAGAGTGACAATGAAATTATTAATGACACTACAACTGATCCTTCTTCTTCTTCTTCTTCTTCTTCTTCTTCTTCTTCTTCTTCTTCTTCTTCTTCTTCTTCTTCTTCTTCTTCTTCTTCATCTTCTTCTTCTGTTTCTTCTTCTACTTCCTTCCTCCCTTCCTTCCCCCTCCTCCTCCTCCTCCTCCTCCTCCTCCTCCTCCTCCTCCTCCTCCTCCTCCTCCTCCTCCTCCTCCTCCTTCTTCTTCTTCTTATTCTTCTTTTGTAGTTGTTGCCACAACAACAACAATAACAGCTATTACAACAGCTACAACAACAACAACAACAACAACAACAACAACAACAACTACTACTACTACTACTACTACTACTACTACTACTACTACTACCACTACTACTACTACTTCTACTACAACAACAACAACTACTACTACTACTATTACTACTGCTGCTTCTACTACTACTACTACTACTACCACTTCATCTCCTTCTTCCTCTTCATTAATTCTCTTCATCACATAATCTTAATGTTAAAGTTATTCCTCCAATATCAAGACCCTCACTCTTGATTGATAAGTGAGATTCACAACGGCTGAAGCGCCAAACAGCAACATTTTTTAAATAGATGAGAAGCGCAATATCCACTCAGCCCTATTTAGAAAAGATACGAATCAAAACTTTTGGTCAGATAACTCGTCCTTCAAACATCGATTGATTAAAACGACGTCCATTTTGTCAAAAACATTCAAACCTGCGGGCATGAGAGTTTTTGTCAAGATGAAAGTCATTAATCGAGACTGATATTTGAATGAAAGTCATTAATCGAGACTGATATTTGAATGAAAGTCATTAATCGAGACTGATATTTGAATGACAGTCATTAATCGAGACTGATATTTGAATGACAGTCATTAATCGAGACTGATATTTGAATGAAAGTCATTAATCGAGACTGATATTTGAATGAAAGTCATTAATCGACTGACATTTGAATGAAAGTCATTAATCGACTGATATTTGAATGAAAGTCATTAATCGAGACTGATATTTGAATGAAAGTCATTAATCGAGACTGATATTTGAATGAAAGTCATTAATCGACTGACATTTGAATGAAAGTCATTAATCGACTGATATTTGAATGAAAGTCATTAATCGACTGATATTTGAATGATTAGTTTTTTATCTTTAACTCACTCAACCCTAACACTGACTATATCCGTAGTTTACTCAGGTTACTTTTACCCCATGCCTATTTATTACATTTTTCTGAGACAAATTAAAGGCGTAGTATCAATGCTAATGTGTTTTGTTTTTACATGTTACGGTTGTTGAATAAAAGTCTATCTATGTACATGCTCATTTTAAATACATTTTTTCCAATTATGAAAAGTAGCAAAAAACTCTAGGATTGAGTGAGTTAAAGGCCCCCCCCCCCTCCCTCCCCGAGTACGTCAGTAATGTAATCAATCCACCATCATAATAACCACAACCACTGTAGAGTCAAGTGGTCTTCAAGGGCAGTTTCAAGAGTTATTGTACAAGTCGTACTTTGACAAAAGCCATTTTTAAAAACATTTTGGCCGGAAAACATTAATGTCAAACACAGTCGAATTAAAATGACATATTCTGTCCAACATTCGTAATCCCGAGACTCCAAAAAATTCTATAAAACCAGATTCAAAGAAGAATCGAGTTAATTTTCTTTATATTGCGAAAGAGGGGGTGGGGTGGGGTGGGGGGGGGGGGGGGGGGGGGGGGGGGGGGGGGGTCATTTCATTCGACGAAATTGAAGGAAAAGTTTTCTGGCCAAAATGAATAAAACATATTTTGTCAGAGTAAGACAAGGAATTCTCAGGTTTACACATTTTTAACTGATCGATTTTTGATGTAAAAGGAGGCGGTCCTAGGTGCACATATCTCAGGTCCGATAACAGAGCGCAAATTATGGGCCTGATTTAACATTGCTGTAATGGACAATATGATGCGTTGGTTTGAGAGTATTTCCATCACAACGATGAGACCATATCAATTTGGATTATCACACCTGCAAATAAGTACACATCGAATCGGTTCAAACTGAACGAACTAACTGTATTTTGTCAGAGAAGGCCAGCACTGTTACATGTTTATTTCATATGACCTCACGAGGGCTCTAACTTCAAGTCATTCCATCACAATTACAACCTATCTATTATCTTATTAATATTATGTCAACAGGACCCCCGCACAACAAATTGTATTTATGTTTTGAATTTGCAAAGAACCTATCTCGTCTTTGTCTATTTATTTTTCATCTGGACCTCATGACATTTATGAATAGACCACACGAAAACACAAAACAACAGTAGCGAGGTGAATGGTTTCGATCAGAAAAGACGACATGTTTTGAAATAAATGTAGTTTATTTATGATTTTTTTCGTCATGTATTTAGACTAAACACAATGAGGCACGCAGTAATTAATTCCTTATTCATTTTATTTTTCTGGCAAAGCCGATGATATTAGAAATAATAATACACCAGTGAATACCTGTCAGCCGTCTCGGATGAGCCCTTCTTTGTTCATTGACTACTTACAATAATATTCCTACTCTACCACCCTTCGACAAAACACAATTTTTCATTTGTTTTTCAGAAAACTTTTATTTCAAATATCGATTCATTAAAATAAGTTTAGATTTGTCAAAAAGTTCAAACCTGACATGTGAAAAAAGTTTGAGACTTTTTAACATATTGAGGTTCATTTAAATCAATCGATATATATTCAAAGGTTATAATTTGATTTAAATATTTTAAAAAATGTTTTGTCATTCACGCCAGTAATATATAAAGTCCAGATTGCCTTTGATTAATCAGAAAGGGGAATATCTATTTAACAATACTAATACTACAATGTTGGTATGTATCTGTGTTATTTGATCCCATTCTATCTGGAAAATACTATTAATTTAGATCTTAATTAAGAACCATAAGACCAATGAAGCTGGAGTTTATCCCGATTTCTGAACAATTATCGGACAGTAATAATTGCCTACTGGCCTCTGGATACATCAACAATCATTAGGAAAGTAATCTCCGTTAGATCTTACTTTCCCAGCGACTCAGATCGTAAACTTATAGCCTGGCACTGACAAAAAAAAATGACTCCAAAAGACAAGTCTTTGGCCACAAAAGAAAACAAATCGTGAGTTGTATTCAATAATTCAACCAATGAAATAACTTGTTTCCTTGAGCTCTACTTAAGACAACTCACCAAACGCTACACAAACCTAAAAAATGACGCCAAACTACTCGTCCAAGAGGGTTCTAGTGTCAGGCTATAATAATATTATGTTAACGATGGCTACGGTCAGACACTCGCTGAACCTGGTACTGTACAAAAGATTACGTCCAAAAAGAAGACGACGGTTACTAAACAAAAGTAAAAAGTGAGATGTTGTCAGACGAGTTCAAAGGAATAATTGATTTCATTGGTTGAGTTCTTCATTACAACTCACGATTATTTTTTTTTCTTCTGTGGTCTTCGTCTTGTTTTATAATGACGATTTTTAAATAGTATCAGGCCGAAGCCATCGTTTTAGCCTGACACCAGAATCCTCTAGGACTTATAGTTGGACGTCAATTTTTAGGTTTGTGCAGCGTCTAGTGAGTTGTCGTTAGTAGAGCTCGAGGAAACAAGTGATTCAATTGGTTGTACTATTGAATACAACTCACGATTTTTTAAATTATTATTTTTTTTTTGTGGCCAAAGACTTGTCTTTTGACGCCATTTTTTTGGTCAGGTCATGAGGTGATGAAGGCTACGGTAGAGGGCGCAGATAAAAAAAAAATTATCTCGACTGCAACAGTGAACGATACAGTATCTTTGTTTGTAGGGCAAATGCTCTACCGACTGAGCTATCGGGATTGGATGAACACAGTGAATAGAATTTATAATTAGATACTAACCGACTCATAACGAAAACTCTCAATTAAAAATAAAAATCCAGTTCGTTATTGATGGTACAAAACAATGTGTGACCAATTGTCTCAAAACGGTAATAACTTGTCTGTGTGAATAACACATAAGCCAACGAAATTATAAGCTATGAATGGTGAGTACGATTACTTTATTGAAATGAATGGACCGCCATTTCGTGAAATGCACACAGCTAAACATTCGTTCTAGTTGTCTTGACCTTAAAATCAATTTTCAACATTTAGTTTTCCCGGCATAATACCGTTTTTAGACGGTTGGTGACATATTTCCCTTACATCTACGTTCAAAACGAAGACATCTACATGCATTACTTTTTCTATAAATTATCATTTCAGAGTTTGGACTGACAACAGGGAAACAGTCATCTGAAGATGTTTTCCCAGCGCTGGGCTCTACTTCTGCTTGTGTCCACTATTACTGTTTGCGTGTTTGGGAATGTTGGTGGAGAAGAACACGGGTTTCATGACGCAGAGAAAGAGCAAGAACACATTATGGATGTCAAGAGCGAAGTCACAAATCAAGATGAAACTCAGGGCCCAGAATACACTCATGTAGTTGCCGACCGTGATGAAGTCGATAAAATGAAGGATGAGGAAGAGCCTGATAAGGAAAAGCAACAGCAGATTTTGGAAAAAACTCATAATACAAAGTCAAATTCTTCTCTTTCAATAATAAATGTAGATCCTATCACAAAGCAACCACCGCCAGATGAATGGGAGTGGAACCATGGTTCAGAACATCATCGTATGTCAGAAAGAGATCATTGGTGGCAACATCGAAAATGGCATCAGAAAAGAAAACAGAGGCGAAACTGGAGGCGAAAACAAATGATGATGCGAAAGTATTGGCGAAAACATAAGTTCCACAAACGAGGACGATACCACAAAAGACACCACTTCAAACATCATCGAAAATACGGAAAGGGAAGGTATGGTTACAGGGACTATGGCAAAGGATACGATAGGCAAAGGTGGCGAAATAATCAGCGCCAAGAATGGTCTAAGAAGAAAGAAAGAAATTACAAAGACATGGATTATAATGATAAGATGACGCACGATTGGTATCATAAGAAGGGACAAAAAGGCCATGACCATAACTATCCTCATTCACTGGAAGAGTCAATGCACAGGAATAGGTGGAATGACAAACACCTCTCTAACGACATTTCAGTTACCCAAGGTCAACTAGCTTTGCCGTCTCTACTGGAAAAAATACTTTTCAATGGGCTTTCAGGTCATGGACACCACGACAATCACATCTCTCATGGCATTGCATTACTCCAAGATGAACTACATTTGGAGTCTGAACCGGAATCATTATTTCTCACTGGTCTTTTAGGTCATGGAGATAACCATGACATGTGTCACATTCCTGACGTCGGCGGATGTAGTATTGAGCATGGGACGCCCTTTTTCTTCAAGTGTCTTTTCAAAACAGCATACAAGAAACACGAAATCTGCTACCATTGTGTGAGTATCTGTTCTTGTTCAACCTTTTCGAAATGATTTTTTGTCCGGGGAGGGGGGGGGGGGGGGTGTGGGGGGGGGGGGGGGTGGGGTGGGGGGGGGGGTGAAAAGCTTAAAATGTGGCTAATTTAAAGTATTAATCACTAACATCACAGATTTAAAAGTTCTTTGATCTTCACGAAATGACATTCATTTATTTTAACAAAGAATATCACTCACTCACATTTCATGTTGGTGTTTAGTTTTCTGTATTTATTGACTTCGACTTAATGCCGAGATGAGACGTTGGGTCACATTTCACTCGTCATCTCTGGTTTTACCTTCAAACTTTATAACAAACCATTCTTACCCCCTGCGATTAGGAATGATCAAATGGTCACTTATTTATTAAAGACAAGGATTAATATCAATGTTGTGTAGTTCAAATGCTTCTTTATCTAATTATCAATATTCTTATTTCTAGCATCTTTAAATAATAGGTAATGTAAATGTTGCTGCTCGAAGCTCAAAGAAATAAATAACAATGTGAAATTGATTGTAAGCTTCAATTTAATATATGAAAACAGATAAAACGGACGTCTCGGGTTTACCCTTTGTCAACATAACAGGATGAATGTTCACAACGCCACTATCACATTATTTCATTCGTCTGTAGTATTTCATTCATCATGTTTTATACCCTTGTCTGAATGTGACTTTTAGTCTGTCACTGATTTTTATCAGTTGTGAATTTTTCATTTTTCTTTAACTAATGGAGAACTCGAATATTTGCGAGGAAATAAAGAGAATTAAAGACGCACAGGCACTCATTTATTTTGATTGTTATACCACTGTAATGTGGAAATTAATATTAACATAAATCGAGAAGAATCTTTTGAGCTATTAACAATCAAAGTCTGTAATTAAAGTCTGTAGGTGCTAGGTGGCTATTCTCAACACCAAGGCCCCTAAAAGATTTTATAAATAATCATTTGAATAAACAATTGATAGAATTACCCTTAATTTAAGAAAAGTTTGCAACTTACTCGTATATCAATCTGTATAAAATAGTTTTACAATTTACAGATTGTCCAGTAATTCTTTGCTCGTTGGCAAACATTTAACATCTTTGACCTCCACCCCTATTTTAAAAAAAAGAATATGTGACATTATCCATGCTTTTCTAATTATTTAAAACCATGCATCTACTTCAGTTCTAGGCTGAATAAATACCCCCTACCCCCCCCCCCCCCCAAAAAAAAAACACCCCCCCCCCCAAAAAAAAAAAAACAAAAGAAAAAAACAACCAACAAAAAACACAACCCCCCCCCCCCCAAAAAAAAACAAAAAAAAAAACAAAAAACAAAAACAAAACAAAACAATAAATAAAAATTTACTGAGCTAGATTTCAACCAACGAAAACCATACCCCCCCCCCTCCTCCCCCAAAATTTATCCCAGGACAGAGTTCTTAATAGTCTCTTCTAAAACAAAAAAAAAAAAGATGAAGATAGCCCAAATCAAATGTCCTCCTCAATACTCCATCCATACTCTGAATTGACGCGTTTAAAAACATTTGGTCAGAAAATTCATGCTTCAAATATCGATATATGAAAATGACCCTAAATGGCTTCTACAGTCATGACGTCACTTCCCTCACAATGATGCATAGTTACTAAGTAACTGGCTCTAAACAATCGGGACAATGGCGGACGCCCTTATGAAATATTTCTCCGACGAGCATAAAAGTGTATCCAGAGGATAAAAACATAAATATAATCATGTTTTGACTTTTATACCTTCTGATCACATGACATATGGAAAGTTCTAGCCAGCATGAAGAATAAAAAGTACCAATTTTCTTTGTCTAGAACCGCGCTGCTCGCCGTTGCTGGGCGACGCGACATCAAATTTTGTCCAAAATTCTCAAACCTGATACATAATTAAAACTCAAACTCGTGACTTCACTGTTTTGGCAAGATGAGGGTAAATTTATACGATATATAATATTTGAAGAACGAGTCTTCCGGCCAAAATTTAAAATAACGTTTTTTCCCCCTCCAGAATACGTCATAATATAGAGTCAGAAAGCAAGTAGTGTAGGACTATTTCATGCTTATGTTTTGAATAGAAGGGTTGTCCCGATAGCTCAGTTGGTAGAGCACTCTCTTCTTACGCAAAGGGACCGAGATCGATCCCGGGTGCGTCGATATTTTTTTTCTGACCCCCCTGTCTACCCAGCAGTGAATGGGTAGCTGGGTCTGTTAGATCTGGCGAAAAGTACTTTGCGGTAGACTAGCGTCCTATCCGAAGGATAGCAAGACATTGACGTTTCACGTTATAGAAACCGGGATAAACCCCGGATCCATGGGCCTAATGGTTCTGAAGGACTACTTGTTATGTAGATAAAATAACCCAACAAATAATCTAGAGGTCGACAGCAGGTTATGTGGTCCAGTTATATGACACTTTTCTTTTGGACCGAAGGGTCCACGGTTCGAATTCCGCTCTTAACGGCGCGAATAGTTGAATCCTTGTAAAAGGCTCTTTACTCACATTTTCTCAGCATACTCAGGTGTAAAATAAGTACCTAAACGTTAACGGCGTTGTCTTTCTACATGCGTCATGTCTCATCCTACATGTTGAGTGATGCTGTTGTCTTGGGTGCCCTTCGTAAAGCGCTTTGAGCACGTTTGGTCGAAATCGCGTTATTTAAATGCTCTAGAAAAAATCATTCGATAAATCCTCTCTCTGTCTCTCTCTCTCTCTCTCTCTCTCTCTCTCTCTCTCTCTCTCTCTCTCTTTCTTTTTCCCTCTATTATAAATTCACTTTTCTTTCATTTTACAGGGATGTCAACGGGGATTCACCCGAGAGGAATGTGACCATGCTCTATTGTCTACCACGTGGAAAGCTTGTGTTACCAGGTATCTTCAACCAAACGATAGTCTGAGTTACAGTGTGCCAGACATCACGAGGAGGGATTTGATCGTCGGAGTAATCGATAGTCTCAATAGCGAATACGAATATTTAATATACCAAGAATATGCTAATTTTATGAGGCACTTTAATCCTGACATAAGCTTTCGAAAACAGGCAAAATTCCATGTGAAGAATATAATAACCACAATGATGCATATGCTAAAAAATAAAATCATGGCTAGTTTTCAATCCTCCTCCTCCTCCTCATCCTCCTCCTTCTCCTCTTCTAATGATTTGTATTTGACTTCTTACCCCTATCTCGATTTCTCAGTCAGCCCCAACCGAGCACGTTCATACATCAACCACAGTCACAATACATCTGACTGGTTCAATTACAATCCAAAGGATCCCAATGAGTTGGTTCGAAAACTTAATATCCATCCACAAAAACTCTGCACATCCATTCTAGATCGCGTGGAACGCGAGACAGGCACATCCTCTTCGTGCTTAAAACTGTCATGTGACGAGATACTCCTTTTGTATTGTCGTCTCATGAGCACTGCCTATTTCCTCACTGCCAGCAATTTTGGAGCTTCGTCATTCTTCACCATACCAGATTATTATTGCGGCAAACCATATGTCCAAAATTGTCTGCAGGCTGAAATTTTATATTAGAACGAAAAGTGCCAGTCGCTGACAAAACGTTTGTAAAAACTATTAGACAGAAATATTTTACCTCAAAAGTCGATGAATTTAGATGACCTTCACTAGTCCAATATTCCTAACTTGAGACTTCAATTTGATGATATTATGCAAGTTGATGGTTATCTTACTTCGCGAAATCCCAGGTTTGAGAGTTTTAGACAAAATGAAGGTCATTTTAATCGACCAATATTTGAAGGACGAGTTTTCTAGCCAAAATTTTGAATACGTGACTTTCCAGAGTACGCAGTTTAGTACATCAATATTTGAAATGAAAAGAAAACAAAATCTTAACGTTCCGGCCAACTGTAAATAGGTGTTTTGTCAGTGATGGACAGAATTGATTATAAGTACCAGAACGCCGAGACAAAATGTTATTTTGTATTTTATACGAAGAATCTACAACAACATTAAATTATGTTTAAGAACAGTTGAGTGCAAACGCCCAAAGTCGTTGTTTTTATTTAATTTTCCTAATCTGATTAATGACAATTGATCCCAAACTAAGAACTTGCACCAGAAGTTTATTGCGAATAGTTTTTATATCTACGCATCTAGCGACAATATGTTAATTTAAAAGGCTTCAAAATTAATTCATTCTGTTCCAAAGCCCTTTCTACTTTCATCTTTTTTATTTTATTTATAGATAGTATGCGCCAGGCTAATAAGATAACAACATTGTCATCCGGAAGTATAAGGACCAACACACAAAACCATGCGTCACCTTGAACGTTTATAGTCTGGTTAATACAGTTTAGTGAGAATTACTCTTAAACGCGGGTGGCAAAAGACCGCGTGACGTCAACTTCATACTATCTATATAATTGCAAGTTACATTCAGGCATTCCCCCCCCCCCCCCTCTCTCTTCTCTCTCTCTCTCTCCTCTCCTCTCTCTCCCTCTCTCTCTCCCCCCCTCTCTCTCTCTCTCTCTCTCTCTCTCTCTCTAAGCGTCTTTAGTTACTCTGGACCATATTGGTCTTCAGTAAGGTCAAAATTCAAGAGCTGGTAATTGATGTTAAAAATTTTATAAAAAGAAATCTCCAAACTTTTAATAACGTGATCATGTATTATATAAATTATTACATGAAAAAAAAAAAGATTTTTACTCTAAACCAATAACGTTGATTTTTTAAAGAAAATAAAAATTCTTGTGGCTCTTCTTTTTATGTTAGATGAGCTATCACAAACACACAAACACAAGCACATGCATATACAAATACACACACATATATATAGCTATAGTTGCATTGTAAATAAACACCTTATATAGGCTACAATAGATGATAATGTAAAATAAAGGTCTTAAAATACCAAGCAAGAAAATCATCAAATGTTTCGAACTGTAACTCTTGGTCATCACAATAAAAATAAAAGTAATGATGCTATGCGCTTAGCTAAATTACTCGCAAAATCCACCAGCCAGATATAAGTACCAGCAGACAAAACAAGGTGTAACCTTAAATGTTTCTGATTGATACAATTTAGTGAGAACAATGTACCTACTCATGAAAAAGGCTTGGCTAAAAACAATAAGAAAGAGTTGAGTGATGTCAATTTCGGTCCTTTTATATTATCTACAACATTTATTATGACAAAACTTGACATGTTATAGGATTAAGGCGATGGTGTTTATAAGATGGTTTTCAAAGATTTGTTCTATATACTATTATACTATAATATGCTTGTATTTTTTCTAAGCCCATACCCCCCCCCCCCATTTCCATCCAGCAGTGATTGGGTAGCTGGGTCTGTTAGATCTGGCGGAAAGTACTTCGCGATAGATTATCGTTCTATCCAAAGGAGAGCAAGCAATTGCTATTGTCGTTACACGCTATAGAAACCGGGATAAGCTCCGGCTGCATTGGCCTCAAGGCTCTGAGGGGCTGCTATATATTATCTACAACATATTATATTATGACAAAAACCTAATACTAATGTTATCGGGTTGAGGCTACGTTGTTTTTAAGATGTTTTTCAATTATTATGTGATCTTCATAGTATTATAATTACAGTATAATATGCTTGCATGTAAATAAACTTTAAAGAACAACATCAAATGATTTGTCAGGAAAACTTTATACAAATAATTATAATGATGATGATGATGATGATGATGATGATGATGATGATGATGACCCTTCACATACTATGTGATTTTCTTTAAGGGGGAATAATGATCATGGTTTTACTACATCATGAAAAGTAGGGGCATTTTATCTAGGAAGACCACGATCATGGTCTCTTTAGACACTTTCCTCCGAGTGAGCAGCTTGCATTCACAAGCCAACTCGAGTCAGTTGCTGAGCAATGTGTAAACAAAATGTGCATTGTATGCGCATGACATACATTAGTGTCAATTGCAGCACAGTTTGGGTCATTGCATCTAACTTTTAAAATAAAATCTTGCTTTGGAAAACCTACTATGTTTGTCCGTGTGAGCACGTGTGAAGGTGTCACAAAGTCCATGTTTTGATTGGTCAAAAATCTACTGGTTAATTCGCTGAATTCCTCGGCTCATTGTTATTCATTTAGACCACCCGCTGAGTTATCAGTTCTCACTAAATTATATCAATCAGACTATTCATGTAAAATACTCAGATCTGTCCGTAATATGAAACGCACTAACAGACAAAACTATTTTTTTATTGCCTGATTGGTAAATTTTAATGAGGACTACTCACAAAACATGTGGTCTGAAATCAATCATAAAGACCTGAGCTGATTTTAATGTTACACATTGTATTTTATGTCAGTACGATCAATTGGGTTGGCAGGACTGATGAGTAATTTATTTAAGCGCATACTACCAATAAACACAACACAACACCTATTTCTTATTCTCCGTAAAGTTTGATTATTCAAGCAAAAAGAAGTTCACTCTCCAGCACACGATAAGTATAAACAATAAACAAGTAATGACACTCGTTCACACAGTATAATTCCATTTTCTATATATTATGAGACGTGAAATGAAAAAGTATCTAGGTATCTACTCACGAGAATGAAGAAAACTGAGAAAAGTTGCGTCCATGTAGAATTTTGAAAACGAACTGAATGTTACATCAAAGAGACGTAACTAGATATTACTAATATTATTGTAGGCCTTTGGCCGTAGTCAACTTTAGTACTGTATTTACGTCATCAATGACCCACTTTCGTACTGTATTTACGTCATCAATGACCCACTTTTGTACTGTATTTACGTCATAGCCTTGGCACATGTCCAGGGTTATCAATTCAGGAAGCAAAAAATTGTTTATCTTTTACACAAACACATAGACCCGGTCTCACTAATTGTCGTCCGGAGCCGTCCGGAGGCCTAGAGAAGCCGTCCGGAGCTGTCCGGAGGTAATTTAAAGTATTCTCAAGCCATCCGGACAGTTCTGAGGGCATCCGGGTGGGTTGAGACTGATTTAGATGACCCTCGACGGCTTGCCAAGTATCCGGACGGCTCCGGATGGCAAATAGTAGGACCGATATAAAGAAATGTCAGCACGAGGAACTTTCGGAAGACATCGCCGTTGGACGACTCCTGGAACGCTTCATACAGCTCTGTGGGCCTCCGGATAGCTCAGTAATGCTTTAGATGACCTCCTGACGGCTTCCCTCGGCCCGGACGGCAATTAGTAAAATCGATTGAAAGAAACGAGGAGCTTTCGGAATGCCTCCCCTTCGGACGGCTTCTGGAAAGTTTCGTACAGCTCCGAGGGCCTCTGGATGGCTTGAGAATGCCTTAGATGACGTCCGGACGGCTAATAGTAGGACCTTATAGACCGACTCATTTCAGAGTGCTGGACTCCTGTAAAAAAGTTAATATTTGTATTGCTTTTTCTGTTTAGCACTGTGGGTTGTTAAAATACTGAATTTTGAAAATATACGGAAATTTAGAAACCCTGCACGCGTCTTGAGCGTGGGTGATTAAGGTCTTTGTATCAGTTACACAGTGTAATGAAAGGTGAATACGTAATTAGGCAATGTGTAATCAGTGATCAAATACGTCATTCTTTGTTTCAGTAAGCGTTGGCCACAGCCGCTTTGTATTCTCTCGCTTTGTTTAAATCGATGCATTTTTCAACTGTAATATCAGGGGAGAGAAAAAAAAACCTGGAAAAGTTTAGAAGCCTGTTGCCACCAGACTATATAATATGACGCAAGTATAAAATATAACCATCATCGAAGCTGGGTGTTTCTTTTTTACGAAACCAAACAAAGTTATGGGAAGTTTGTCCGTGTGAGCACGTGTGAAGGTGTCACAAAGTCCATGTTTTGATTGGTCAAAAATCTACTGGTTTATTCGCTGAATTCCTCGGCTCTTTGTTATTGATTTAGACCACCCGCTGAGTTATCAGTTCTCACTAAATTATATCAATCAGACTATTCATGTAAAATACTCAGATCTGTCCGTAATATGAAACGCACTAACAGACAAAACTATTTTTTTATTGCCTGATTGGTACATTTGAATGAGGTCTACTCACAAAACATGTGGTCTGAAATCAATCATAAAGACCTGAGCTGATTTTAATGTTACACATTGTATTTTATGTCAGTATCCGGACGGCTCCGGATGGCAAATAGTAGGACCAATATAAAGAAATGTCAGCACGAGGAACTTTCGGAAGACATCACCGTTGGACGACTTCTGGAACGCTTCATACAGCTCTGAGGGCCTCCGGATAGCTCAGTAATGCTTTAGATGACCTCCTGACGGCTTCCCTAGGCCCGGACGGCAATTAGTAAAATCGATTGAAAGAAACACCTGCACGAGGAGCTTTCGGAATGCCTCCCATTCGGACGGCTTCTGGAAAGTTTCGTTCAGCTCCGAGGGCCTCTGGATGGCTTGAGAATGCCTTAGATGACTTCCGGACGGCTAATAGTAGGACCTTATAGACCGACTCATTTCAGAGTGCTGGACTCCTGTAAAAAAGTTAATATTTGTATTACTTTTTCTGTTTAGCATTGTGGGTTGTTAAAATACTGAATTTTGAAAATATACGGAAATTTGGAAACCCTGCACGCGTCTTGAGCGTGGGTGATTAAGGTCTTTATATCAGTTACACAGTGCAATGAAAGGTGAATACGTAATTAGGCAATGTGTAATCAGTGATCAAATACGTCATTCTTTGTTTCAGTAAGCGTTGGCCACAGCCGCTTTGTATTCTCTCGCTTTGTTTAAATCGATGCATTTTTCAACTGTAATATCAGGTGAGAGAAAAAAAAACCCGGAAAAGTTTAGAAGCCTGTTGCCACCAGACTGTATAATATGACGCAA
>NC_088366.1:43864540-43872040 GCF_034508935.2 Berghia stephanieae
CAGGTTTGAGAGCTTTTGCCAAGATGAGGGTCATTTAAATCGATCGATATTTAAGGACGAGTTTTCTAGCCAATTTTAAATACGTGTATTTCCAGAGAACGGCAGTTTACTGGTTAAGTTGTTGACATTTTATCTGTACAATTGTGAATACCGTTGTTTACCTCTATACATACGGATGACATTTCGTGTCAAGCGAATATTTTCAAATAGATTATAAACTGGGTAATGGGTGTATCAAACTTACCAGATTTGAGGCGATTGGTAATAATATAGCTGTAGACCGAAAGAAACAGTCAGATTTATAAATGATATGACAAACTAAAATATTGACTATAATATTGACTATTAACATATATAAGAATTGCAACTCGATTACTTTATAGGAATTAATGTGGCCTATAGGCACACTCTATAGATTTAAAAATAAAAATTAATGTGTAATCCAGAATGTTCTTCTTTTTCTTCTTCCTCTTCTGCCTCCTCCTCCTCCTCCTCCTCCTCTCCCCCCTCCTCCTCCTCCTACTCTTCCTCCTCCTCTTCCCATCTTCTTCTTTACCCCCCCCCACCCCCTCCTCCTCCTCCTCTTCTTCTTCTTCTTCTTCTTCTTCTTCTTCTTCTTCTTCTTCTTCTTTTTCTTCTTCTTCTTCTTCTTCTTCTTCTTCTTCTTCTTCTTCTTCTTCTTCTTCTTCTTCTTCTTCTTCTTCTTCTTCTTCTTCTCTTCTAACCCCGGCCTAAAACCGTTCTGATGTGTTTTCTAGTTGACTTGCCATGATTACCACGTTCAGAGAGGTGAATTCTTTCTTCCTTTTAAAAAAGATAATAAGCTTCGGAAAGTCAAGCATTTAGATGGTTAAAACCCGGTGTATTATTAACGTTCAGTACAATAATATTGTCACCATATAATTATGATATGAAATGGATGCGCACAAATAATAATTTTGTTCTACCCTTATATAACAATTAATATATTCTGTGGAATTTAAATAACTGATCTCGGTTGTTTAAATACCTGTTTGTTGGACACATAAAAGGAAAGGAATTTGGACAGGCAATGATGAAGAACATAAACAGGAAAAAAGTTGTGTACAAAATTGTGGCCTTCAAGTGAAGATGAATAGAATAGAAGATGGAGAGGATTGCACGATTGAAAAACAAAACACAACATAACAAATAAAAAAGAATAAGGAGCGTAACCTTTGAAACATTAAATATTTTAGGTTTTTGAATAAAATTGTTTTGAAACTTTAGGCATTTTCCACAAACAAATTATATACATAGTATGATCCTTTAAAAAGTCTGTCTATTTCTAAAGATGTGTCAAAGAATTTAATATCATAGAGTTACTTTAATAAAAGGGGGCATGTAACAAACGTTCGCAATCTCTTATTGCCACAACACACACTAGTCAGTGGTAGAGGTGGTAAAAGGATACCCCCTCGGCCTCTACCATGACAGGATCCAAGATCATGTCTTTCAATACAGAAGGAATCTCAAATAAAAACTAGAAATCCTTGCTGACCTCAAGCTTGAAATACTTTGTCTTCAAGAACACACAAGGAAATGACACCTGACATCCCAGGCCTACACCTGATTATTCAACACGACAATCCAGTCCACGGATCTGCCAAAAACTAGAAATCCTTGCTGACCTCAAGCTTGAAATACTTTGTCTTCAAGAACACACAAGGAAATGACACCTGACATCCCAGGCCTACACCTGATTATTCAACACGACAATCCAGTCCACGGATCTGCCAAATACTCACGGGACAAGTCCATCATCCTGAACAGCCAAGCCTTGTCACTGGGTGGAATGGAAATCTTGAGTGTGGAAAGTATACATCTGAACTTTATCTCTGTATACAAGCCACCACCG
The DNA here is from genome assembly GCF_034508935.2 of Berghia stephanieae. Taxonomy (NCBI): domain Eukaryota; kingdom Metazoa; phylum Mollusca; class Gastropoda; order Nudibranchia; family Aeolidiidae; genus Berghia; species Berghia stephanieae. The sequence goes on from NC_088366.1 coordinate 43,866,417, forward strand.
ATCCCATTCACATGACCCGATATAGATTTTCAAAACCAGAAACCTTTGGTCATATAGGAGACTTCAACAACCATAGCACTACCTGGGGCAAAACAACAGCGATGGTGGCAAAGCAGAAGATTTGGACCTCATGTATATTCTGGCATTGCATTATGCTAAAGACAAACTATCCTTGTGTAGCTCAAGATGGAAAAGAGGGTATAACCCAGACTTGATATTTGATTCTCTAAACACCTCCATAGCTTTGAAAAAAAAAACCCAAACAAAACTTTTATGATTCAATCCCCAGATCATAACATATACCAGTTGGTGTTATTGTAAGACCAGCTATAAAACCTACAAAGTCAATGCCCAGAAAAAGACTCAATTACAGGAAAGCCAACTGGGAAGGGTTTTCTTCTGAACTAGACTCTGCAGTTACATGTAACAAAGCAGTCCCGACGAACTGTGACCAATTCGTGTGGATGACATAGACAGCTGCAAAGAAATATATACCCAGAGTATACAGATAGGACCTCATCCCATGTCTGACAAATGAAAGCAAAGAACTTTATGAAAAGTACATACATAGCTATGACGAAGATCCTTTCCGTGAAGACGCCAATCAAATCGGGGAGGACCTAATGTCTGCAGTAGCACTGGAAAAATCAGAAAGACTTGTCTCGTGCGTATTTGGCAGATCCGTGGACTGGATTGCCGTGTTGAATAATCAGGTGAATGCCTGGAATGGTGGCAAGAAATTATTTGTATCATTGACAACAACAAGGAAGCTTGGGCAACAATCAAGAAATTCAATGCTGAAACAAAGGCCCAGCCAAGAGGAGCAGCAGTGACGCCAAACGAAGTGGCAAACCAGTGATTCAGAATTAAAGCCAAAACACAAAACACGAGGCCAGGTGAAAGAAACAAAACGAGAGTTAGTCAAAATTGCTGAAGACAGCGAGGATTAAATAAAACCATTCACCATCGAAGAACTTGAGTCATCCATTGCCTTTTAAAATCAGTAAAAGCAGCTGGAATTGACGGTAGCAGCACAGAAATCATACAAAATTTTGGTGCAGAGACACCAAAATGGTTAATAGCCCTTTTCAACAACTCCGCTGCATCATGCCCAATCCCAAGGCAAGCAAGAGTTGTTGCATTGTTATAACCTCGTAAAGATCCAGAAAAAAAAAGAAAAAGCTGCCGTCCAGTTTCTCTCTTTAGCAAATTGTACTAAAGAATAATAGTGGTTCGAATCACCATCACTGTAGACCAACAGCTACCACTACCACTCGATTAAGATGGATTTTGACCAGGAAGATCTTGCTGCGACCAACTACTCAATCTGCCCAAATTAATCGAAGATGGGTTTGAAAACAAACAAATCACTTGCAAGGTGTTTGTAGATCTGACAGCAGCATATGATACCAATATAAACCATATAAAGCTCCTCCTCTTGAAGATTGTAAGGACAATAGAATTGCTCTTAACCAACAGAAGTTTCTTTGTAGAAATGGACGGGAGAAAAAGGAGATGGCGCTTCCAGAAGAATTGCCTCCCACAAAGATCTGTTCTGGCTTCAATTGTGCCTGGCAAGCCAGTCCAGAGAATTCAAAACCACTGAAGACAAACTCTCTTCATCTCTGAATAAACTCACAGAAAGAAAACCTCTCTAAATGCGAACCTAGGTAAAACTCAAATGTGTGCTTTCCATCTAAACAAGCACAACGTAAACTGGAAACTAAATATTTCCTGTAATGGAGTGGTGCTGGAAAACATTTTCCCAGTCTATCTTGGTGTTTCAATGGATCGTACCCTATCCTTTGCCCTAACATGAAAAAGGTGAAATCAAAAATAAATAGCCTCAAGGAACAATCTACTGATAAAAATTGCTAACACCAAATGGGGTGCGGACACAAAAACCAAAAAGGACAAAAGCATTAGCGATCTGTTACTCCTTAATACAGTCCATGAAACACATTCTCTTGGAATGTAACTTGAGATCGACATGCACTGACATTGACATAATAACCTGCAGTGCGAAACAATATGATGATGACTTTAATAATAGTGAGCAATAGGGGTTCCATTTCTAGCTCGAGAAAAAAAACAACAGTATACCGATTTGTGGGGGGGGGGGGGGGGGGGGGCTCTAACCCGGGTTTCTCGATTGCAAGTGAAACGCCTCTTGACCAGCTCGCCCCCTAAATTTGGAAATACAAAAGAGAGGAGACCAACACTATCAAACCACTTGGGTTGTGTGGATTTGTACTGAGGGGTGAATTAACCTTTGAAATAAGAACTATTCAATGCGTTGAGTATTGCAATACATATTATGCTATGAAGTACGCTGACCACAACTATAAATTGTGAAAAAGTGCTATAAAAGAAAACTTATTTGCTTGGCAATGAATTTAGTCTATCTCAAATATGGCATCAATTTTGCAAAAAAATTGTTAAAGATATTGAAAGACCCAATTCCTTCTATAGAAGGAACGAAATTTACGTCACTCAGTTCTTTGTTATTAGCATTAACCCAATTATTTGTACGAGTAGTTCTAACTAAATTCTATCAACCAGAATATAAACATTTAAGGTTGGACCAAGGAATTTACCCAATGGAAACCGTACGGTGCTCTTATTGGCTAACCAACCAGCGGCCTCGATGAGAAAAATATCCGCCATTTTGATGTTGGCTGGGAATCGCGTTACTATAGTAAACAATCGGCCGTTCATGAAAACAAGTTGCTGCTCGCTCGTTTAACTCAAAATTATTCAAAACGATCTCTCTAAAATGATATAAATGTGACTTCTTAAGGTTTTCTTCACGGTCAAAACCACACAACATTCTATTAATGATTACGTCCGAGGCAAAAAGGAATATTGACAGGTCGACCGAGAGTTGAACTCGTGAGACGACAAACATCAATGCGAAGTGTAGCGAGAGTCAAGCTATTGTTTGTCTTGTCCTATTCTATATAGAGAAAAGGATAAATAGTATAGCCTCGTGTGTGAGTGGTTGCGTGTCATAGTCTTGTTTTTAAATTGTTTCTGTTGTTTATGTGTGTAGTGATGACTCTCTCACACTCAATTTCAATGCCGAAAGAGGAATTCCCGCACACAAGAAAGGGGAATTGGGGTGGTATTTGGCATACATATTGTATAGTATCTAGTTCTAAATAGATAACTGATTAGAATTATATTATGATATATAAACACAATGCCAAATACAATTCCGAAGTTTCCTTATTTCAAATGAAGTAAAGCTCCAAAACCTAATGGTAGTGATTGTAGTACTGAGTGTTAGTGAGGTGATGTGGTGTTGGTGGTGGTTGTAGTTGTAGTAGTAATAGTGATGATGTGGTGGTGGTGGTGATGATTGTAGTTGTAGTAGTAGTGGTAGTGATGATGATGTGGTGGTGGTTGTAGTAGTAGTGGTAATGGTAATGATATGGTGGTGGTGGTGGTTGTAGTAGTAGTGGTCGTGATGATGATGTGGTGGTGGTGTTTGTAGTAGTAGTGGTAATGATGCGGCTATGTGGTCTAGTAGTATGACACTCGCTTCCGGATTGGAAGGTCCTGGGTTCGAGCCTCGCGCTCGGCGCATAGTTGAGTCCTTGGAAAAGGCTCTTTACTCACATTCTCTCACCGTACTCAGGTGTAAAATGAGTACCTGGCCGTTAACAGAGTTGTCTTTGTCCGAAAAATTGTAATATCGCCTAACAGGCGTCATGTCCCGTCCTACATGTTAAATGTTGACCAGGGACCCCTTGTAAAGCGCTTTGAGCACATTTAGTAGATATTGCACTATATAAAGCTCAATTAAAAAAAAATATTTCAATGATGATGATATGGTGGTGGTGGTTGCAGTAGTAGTAGTGGTAGTGATGATAATGTGGTGGTGGTTGTAGTTGTAGTAGTAGTGATAGTGATGATGATGTGGTGGTGGTTGTAGTAGTAGTGGTAGTGATGATGATGTGGTTGTGGTGGTTGTAGTAGTAGTTGTAATGGTGATGATATGGTGGTAGTGGTGGTTGCAGTAGTAGTGGTAGTGATGACGATGTGTTTGTGGTGGTTATAGTAGTAGTGGTAATGGTAATGATATGGTGGTAGTGGTGGTTGTAGTAGTAGTGGTAATGGTAATGATATGGTGGTGGTTGTAGTAGTAGTGGTCGTGATGACGATGTGGTTGTGGTGGTTGTAGTAGTAGTGGTAGTGATGCTATTGTGGTGGTGGTTGTAGTAGTTGAGGTAGTGATGTGGTGGTGGTTGTAGTAGTAGTGGTGGTGGTGGTTGTGGTAGTAGTGGTAATGATGATGATATGGTGGTGGTGGTTGCAGTAGTAGTGGTAGTGATGACGATGTGGTTGTGGTGATTGTAGTAGTGGTAGTGATGATGATGTGCTGGTTGTGTTGTAGTAGTAGTGGTTGTGATAATGATGTGGGGCTGGTGGTTGTAGTAGTAGTGTTAGTGATGATATTGTGGTGGTGGTTGTAGTAGTAGATGATGTGGTGGTTGGAAAACACATGACAGGTTATTATAATACATGATTACACACATTCTCTAACTTCATTTTTTGACAGCTTCGTTGTGCCATAAATATACGCAACAGTTCTGAAACATTTTATTGTGGATTTTGATATTGTTTGTTGTTTTTCTTGTGTCGTTATGTTGACATAGATACAGAATGAATGATAATTACTACATTCTCAGCCAACAACAAAATGGCGCTGAATGCTTTCATTGGTGGACACTTTTTAGGCTTCGTACGTATTCTCATTCGTTTAATTCTATGGGTTGGACACAGTTTTGTGTGTTATATCCGGCTGGCGAATGTTGTGAGGTTTTTGGCTAAACGCACAGCATCAATAATAATAATAATAATAATAATAATAATAATAATAATAATAATAATAATAATAATAATAATAATAATAATAATAATATGTAAAACCGGATTTCGATTTATTGAAGGGAAGTGACCGAAGTAATAATCCTCGATCTACACTGTCGACTGGATTCTATCCCTTGTTTTTGTCTGTAGGCTTTTGGATTTCTTGAGCAAGCATCCAGAATAAATTAAAACAAAAAGCAAATAATAAAAATCACCAAAAAAAAAAAAAAAAAATCCAAAAAAGAAAAAACAACAAAAAAACAACAACAAAACCCCAACAAAAAAAGAAACAAAAGAAACAAACAAAAACAAAATTAAAAAAAACAAAAAACAAACCCAACACCAACACCAAAAGACAACAACAAAACAATAAAAAACAAAACAACCATGAAAAAAAATAGATACAAAAAAATAATAAAAAACAACAAAACAAACAAAAAAGTAATAAACAAAATGCAAATCAAAACCAAAATACATTCTCGATCCAGGTGACGATCCGTCTCTTGCTACTAACAATATATTATAGATTCTCGGTATTCTACCATTTGATGTTGACTAATAGGATTCTAACAGTAAAAAATGCATTAGAGAGCAATGTACTATGATGCACTGTGTATATTTTCTTAAACATCGACCACTTTAAACAGTGCGAAGGAGTTTTGTACAGACATTCAAGAAACGTTTTCCTTGCATTGTCTCCAAAAAGAACCGAAAGATGTATTGATGGGCAATAACCGAAAAAAAAATCA
>NC_088366.1:43877040-43897040 GCF_034508935.2 Berghia stephanieae
CAAAATGAAATTAGAATAAGAAAATTGTTGGCTGCATCGTAACGCGTGTGATGATTTTCCTATGGGTGGTAAGGACAGGGTTAAGTTTTGTTTGTTTGTTTGTTGCTTTAGGTCTCTTCCAACACAATTGAGGTTATATGAGAGACCGCTAAAACAAAACAAAAAACAAGCAATCTAACAAAAATAGTACAAATGTAAATCAAAATCATAACCTAAAGATATCATTAGCTAAATTATAAATAACCAAGAACAAACAGGCAGAAGATTTACAGAAAAAAAAATATCCCCTGTCAAAAATACAATCACAAACCAAAGAAGCAGGATAGGCTAGTAAAGAGAAGAAGAAACGACATCACTATCGGATCGTACACCCATGCGAACATCATAGGTATATGATTCAAGGGTGATGCTCCCATCCAACCACCCGCGAGAGGGTTAAGTCATCTCATCTCAGCGCCAGTAAAAAGGAAGAACATTGGATAGTCAAAATTTCTAGATATGAAGTTAAAAGGATGTGGAAAAAAAGTAAGATAAAGAGGAATGGTTCAAACAGGCTACATATGGAGAAACCAAAAGCACACTATCTTTGTACTTAGTTTGAGATCACCTAAAGGTCTCAGCCAGACATAAGCATAAGATCCCACTATGAGGAATACACTCAAATGTTTACAAATCAGATTTTCACAACAAAAAAATAATAACATAATAGATGATGCTTTACAAGGAAAAATTATCATCTCCCAAAAGTATAATTATTAATTTGACTGTTTCCCTCCAAGCCAATGACTTCGGCCAAGGTCAGGACAAAACTAAGTAATGTCATTCCAAGACATAGACAGACATGAAGATGGGAAATGGATAGATATAGGGGGATAGAAGACAGCAAGTGACCTCCCTGCCCACTGTGGGAGGCCAAAAACCCCATACATAAAAATGAAATAAGTAGTTAAATTATAATCATTATAGGTAATAAACAACAACCAAAAAAAAAAAAAAATCAAAAAAAAAAAATCAACTAAATAAATAGTAAAATTCCTTATCTATGAATAAATAACTGTAATAAATAGAATACATTTAAAAAAATGATTTTGCAAGACACCTCTACTGCCATTAAAATATATATGAAATAAAGACATCCTGGAGAACAATCAAAGCAACTCAAAACCACAATAATAATAATAATAATAATAATAGTAATAATAATAATAATAATAATAATAATAATAATAATAATATAATAATAATAATATAATAATAATAATAATAATAATAATAATAATAATAACAATAATAATAATAATAGTAATAGTAATAATATTTATAAAATAATACTAATAATAATAACAATAATAATAATAATATATAATAATAATAATAATATAATAATAATAATAATAATAATTAATAATATTATAAAATATATAATAATAATAAATATAAAAATAATACTAATAATAATACGATAATAATAATAACATAATAATAATAATAATAATAATAATAATAATAATAATAATAATAATAATAATAATAATAATAATAATAATAATAAGAAACCATTCATGTATTGAGGGAATGCGTTTGATAGATCTCTAACAATGAGCATAAAAAGCACCCACAAACACAAAACCGATAGCGTTGTGGTTCGGGTTCACATCTTGCAAGACTCGTGTAACTTTTTGTTTGCTTGAAAAAATCCCAACAACTTGATTAATATTATTTTTTATATGGCAAATACACACACACACACAGACACACACACACGCACACTCGCCAATTCACTCACTAACACAATCCTTCTCACTCAATCAAACATACTTAAGGCCCGACATCAGTAACAAACGCATTCCCCCGTGACATGGAATCATCACAGTTATAGAATAATAAAACGTTATATCATAGCGTTATCGATATGGCATTTTGGCATAATGATTCGGAGTTGCAATATATCAGATAGAGAATCAAACATTATTGTTATTATGTAGTGTACTGGTCATAGTAAAAACGTGAATTAAAATGTTTATTTACTTAGTCTTCACAACACAATGATAACAATTGGTATGGGTCTAGGACGGAAATAATTGGTATCATATTTCTCGTGTCTTTACATGCCAATATTTATATGCATATAAAGTCAATATCGTGATCTCGTGTCTTTACATGCCACTATATATCGTCAATATCGTGATCTCGTGTCTTTACATGCCAATATATATCGTCAATATCGTGATCTCGTGTCTTTACATGCCAATATATATCGTCAATATCGTGATCTCGTGTCTTTACATGCCAATACAGTCATTTACAAACGAAAGTAGATAGTTTGAAGACGACCCCCTTTGAACAAAGTGGCTCGACTGAGCTACTCCAGGACTGGGGTCAGAATATGTGGGACGACCTGATGATGAAAATGGGACCAAGTGCGTTTTGAAAGTCACCTCCTCAAACAATGGTTGTTTGGCGTATATAATTTGTGTTGTTGAAAAAGTTTCAACTGGAAGTTAAGATAACATGATTTATTGATATAATGCAAAGGTTGCTGCTTCAAGCTATAAGAAATAAATAAATGGTGAAAAAAACATGAAATAAAATCTTAAATTAATTGATCTCTCATCTGTCTTGTGTGTCTCATAAATTGTGTTATTTTTTACAAAGGGGAAAACCCGAAAAGAGGATAGGACATAACAGAGATGCGAGTCCTAGTTTTACTGCTCTATTGTTGAAAACTGTAAATCGTGATATATCGAGTTAGGGCAAACCGGGCTAATATTTGTCAGCTTAAGACAGTCCAGCATACAAACATTTTGGGTTCATTTCTCGGGCCGTACGGTACGGTAAATGCTTAAAAGAATATGTAAAAATTAACGTTAATGTAAATTGAGAAGTAAATGTAAAAAAATAATTATATTTCAATATAGTGCCTTTATCCGTTCTTAATGCTCAGAGGCGTTTTATATAGGTAGCCTCCATACAGTATAATATATATATATATATATATATATATATATATATATATATATATATATATATATATATAATATATATATATATATATATATGTATAATAAAACAAAAACAAACAGAGCATTGAACATGACATGTTTAATCATAAAGAAATAATAGAATTAGCTTGGTAGAAATTTAGATATTATGGGTGGTTCATAAAAGAAACTGAATTGAATTAAATGATAATAATTATATCTACAAATATTCTTAAAAAGATACTAATAAATAAAGCAATTTATAATTTGGTTTATTTCGGCGACATTTTATATATTTATTTATTTATCTAATTGCTTGATTAATTTACTTAGGTAGTGACATTATTTTTACATATTTTCACATATGGGAATTTTGTCCTTTGATACTGCTTAAAACCTTGGTCAGAACTAACAATGGCTGGACGGACAGTCTATATATATCTGACTACCCCCCCCCCCCCTTTGTGATCTAGGCAAATACATAAAATATTATAATAGTCGTATTAGCAAGATCAATAAAATAATGCCATCTGGTCATATCTACAGCAATCATTCATAGTGATTTGTTATGCTTGAATCTCTTTCAAATCCATTAAAAACAATATAATTATATTGTACTAAACGATAGAAAGTGAAAACTTTGGAGATATAATATTTTCAACCGACGTGCTGATATTTGCAGCTTTTATAACCGATTTTATGTAGCGCAATATCCACTAGAGTGCTCAAAGCGCTGTATAAGAGGTCCGTGACTAACAGCAACACGCAACATGTAGAACTAGACATGACGCCTGTTAGGCGATATTACAATTATTTTTTCCGACATAGACAATGCTGTTTACTGCCAGGTACTCACTTTACACCTGGGTACGGTGAGAGAATGTGGTTAAAGAGCCTTTTTCAAGGACTCAACTATGCGCCAAGCGAGGCTCGAACCCAGGACCTTCCGACACCAAAGAGGGTGTCATACCACTAGACCACATGGCCGCACACTCCTTGAACATATCAAATAAGCTGAAACTTATCACTTCAAAGAATTGTCGGGTTTTGAGATGTTTTAACAAGTAAAGAATTATTCTTATCAATCAATATTAGAATTCAAAGTTTTCTGGGCAAAATGAAATGAGAAAAATAAAGATTATGGCATTTATTACACAGTCAATGCAACACCGTTTATTTCATGATCTACGAGAGATCAATCGTGAATTCGACACAAAACCAATCTAATCGCTACGCTGTTGTACACCGAGAAAACGACTTTTTTCAATTTAGTTCGAATTTGCAAAAAATAAATAAATTCAAATATCATTGAATTTGTTGCTCTAAACTTGGCAAATACTACTAAAAATGGGCCTTCTTTGAATTATCAAGTCCACAATATTTGACACGTAAAGCAGTCCTTCAGAATCATAAGGCTCATGGAGACGGGAGTTTCTATAGTGCTAAAGGTCAATAGCAATTGATTGCTACCCTTAAGATGGGATTATAGTCTATCGAAAAGTACTTTCCGCCATACCTAACCGACATCGCTACCCAATCACTGCTGGGTGGAAAGGGGAGTGAGGAAAACAAAATTAATCTCGACTTCACCCGTGATCGATCTCGGTCACTGTGCGTGTGAAGTGAGTACTCTTCCAACAGGGACTCACTTTGACACGTTAAATGTTGTGATATGTCATTGATATTTGTATTAAAGCAATCCTTACCAAAATTGAAAAAAAGCGTTGTATCATCGCGGGGCCACCAGATACATTATTCAAATCAATTAAAAACAACCCACGTTATTCTGCCGTACTGTGATTTAAAAAAAAAACGTATTTGATATTTTGGCCAGAGAATTCGTCCTTCAAATATCGATCTATTAAAATGTTTTAATTGATCGATATTTGAAGGATGAGTTATCTGGCCAACATTTTAAATACGTGTTTTTTTCTCTCTCAAGAGTACGGCATTATTAAATTGTTGAATTACTGATTTCAAAGCAGCAGATACACACATTTAATTCAATTTATTTTGACAAGAGTACGTAATCTTTTTTATATATATATAAAAAACAACATAATTCTTTACTATAAAATAAACATTTTGTCATATAATTAATTACATATACCATTTCATGTACAAGACTTTAATTATTGTGTACTTAGTATAAACTACTTCAATAAATATAGAGTCATACATTTTTTAAAATTACAAGAATTGACGAAAACTGAAAACTCTTTTATTTCTTGTTGATTTTTCTGTTTACCTATTCAACAAATATAATAGAAAAATTGGAGATATAATTGCTTGTAGTTGATTGGTAAGTGGGCAAAACGACGCGCTCTCTCTCTCTCTATCTCGACACCAGCTCGTATTATAAATAAATACCTCACGAAAGGCGACATATCTCATCAACTTTTTGTGACCCACCGCCTGGGATCGGTATTAAGTCCGAATCAACTATCTACTCGTCAATTGGGAAATTTAAGTTTACGGCCAAAAATAAACAACTTTAGTTTAGTAATTGTGACCCACAGTCTCTTAGGGGTATTATGTCGGGAAGAGCTTGATACTGGAAAATGATTTTGTGGCCGCAAATATAAAACTTGGGGTTGATTTTTATATATTTTAGTGGAGAAAAATTATAATTTCTCACATTAACCAAAAAAAAAAAAAAAAACCCAAAACAAAACAAAACAAAACAAAACAAAACAAAAACAAAACAAACCAAACAAAATAAATTAAAAAAACAAATACAAAAAGCCCCCCAAAAACAACAAAAAACCCCCAAACTTATCGTTCTGATTCTAGATTCACTTTTTGGAGTCCGATTCATCCCGACATAATACCGTTTTGAGACGATGGGTCACGTTTAATAAGACCCTGAATAGGGAGATGAGGCTGTATACAAATTTGTTACTACGATAATCAAGAAGTTCCCATGTTTGATCATTATAATTCTAAACACTCTTGTAAGCTTCTATCTACTTCCTGTCCACACAATACAGTGGAATCATGATAAAACAAACACCGCCAAACCAGTGAGATTGGTTGACTTTAAGCAAGGTGGACTCTATCCGTGATCAATGGTAGGTACATACTACTTGGATAAGAGAACTGAAAATTTGGGACCAAAGGCAGACATTGATTTCAAGCAGTAGTTCACTTCAACCAGTTAACTTCCGTAATCTGGAAAGTCAAGTGTTTAAAAATTTGGCCAGAAAACTCGTCCTTCAAGTATCGATCGATTTAAATGATCCTCATTTTGGCAAACACTATCAAACTTGGCATTTCGCAAAGTCCCGGTTCCCAGATTTGAGTGTTTTTGCCACGATGAGGGTCATTTTAATCGATCGATATTTGAAGGACGAGTTATTTTGGCTAGATTTTTAATCACGTGTTTTTTTTTCAGAGTTCTGCAGTTAACTGGTTAAGACTGAAATGAAGTGAGTATGAAAGTGACAACAGAGAATAAAAACTTCGCGGCGGCGATGGGCGCTCGGGTCGTGGATAGCTCATACGGTAAAGTCACGACCTCCCCGATGAGGCAGAGTTGTCGTACCAGTAAGGTCGCTGGTTCGAGCCTCCATCGCTGCCGCGAAGATTTTATTTTCTGTTGTCTTCTGGCACTTTCCTTCTCACTTCATTTCTTGTTATTATCAAAATAAGTGTCTGCTCCACTCACTTTTCTGGTTAAGACTGTGAACGTTATGAGGATTCAATTGTGTCAGATAGTAGCCATCGTTAACATATATAGCCTGATACAACAACCCTCTAGGACTGGCAGTTTGACGTCATTTTTTATGTTTTTGTAGCGTCTAGTGAGTTGTCGTTAGTAGAGCTCATGGAAATAAGTTATTTCAATGATTGAACTATTGAATACAACTCACGATTTGTTTTCTTTTTTTTTTTTGGCAAAAGACTGGCATTTTGACGTCATTTTTTGGTCAGTGCCAGGCTATAACATTACGATGGCTACGGTCAGATTCAGGCGATGGGTTATATAAAGGTTCAATCTTTGTCTTACAAGGTAAGTCAATGCTCATATGTTTCAGCAGTGCTTTATGTGTGATTGGTTTAATGGTGACCCGATTAAACTAAAACATTTTTTTATCTAAAAAAACAGTCATAGTGTTAACAAAATTCCTCGTAAAACTTATCGCTACGTCAATGAAATGAACCCGTGTATTAATTTCAGTATTTTTAATCACTGAAGTCAAGTTAATAAAAGTAGAGGGAAGAGAACTATATAGTACATTTATTACATCTTTTTACTATAAAAACCAAAACAAAACAAAACATAACATTGCATTGTATAACAGTTACCAATTTGTTTCCCAAAATACTTTCACGTATTCAGGTCTGATGACAGAATTCAGTTATAGACTTGTTGGAATCGTGTTGTAATCGACAACATTTCGCATTGGTTTAAGAGTCACTGCTGGGTCGACAGTTAGTAAAAATATCTCGAGTGCATCCGCAACGGATATCAAATAATCGCTGTGTTTGTGGAAGTAGGACTCTACCAAACCGAATTAACAACTAAAAAAAGTAAAGAAAATAATCTTTTACAAAAATCACTGGATTGAACATGAAGTTGACTTTCTCATGTCTTTTTCATCCAAAAGATCAGCCCCATCATCCCCAAATTCATACTCTTCCTCTTCATCGCTGTTGGTTTCTACAGGAAGGGGAAGGTAGTCTTTGTGGACGCCATCAAAACTCGTCTTGTTGTGATGGCGGTAGTGATTAGACTTTTTGGCAGTTGTCAGCCGCGATTTGAAATTCAAAACATCCGGGAAATGAGACAGGTGGGCGGAAAAGCTTGGTTTGACGGCGCCAGTCGTCATTTTGTGGAGCTTTGTATCCGATACGGATTTGTACTTGTGAGATTTGGCCAGGATCGTGTTGTTGTTGTCCTGGGCTGTTGATGAGTTTGAGCTGGAGCAGCCGTTCATCGTGGATGCTGTGATTTCCGTGCACGGTAATTTAGTAAGGCAGTGGTTGTGGGAGGCGGAGTCAGAGCACGTCATGTGACCAGTCAGGTGACTGTCCAAGCTGCGCTGATTGGTGGACGAGAGATAAGGACGGTTGTTGGAGTGGATGCATGACGTCAGCAGGAAGTCGATGACGGGAATGGGCATTGGAATGGTCCAGGGATCGGGCTCAGGCTCGGTGAAATCCTAGAACAGTGGGGTGGACAGAGGAGCGAATTATTATCATTGATATTATTTTTTGTTGTTGAAATAGCTGAGACCTTACATTGTTGCGGTTTCAAACACACTCATTGGCGATGTTTTATTGGTATTTATAAAAACTTAAAAGCTGCAATTATGATTGTATAAAATACAAAGTAACAATAAGAAATACACAGATACGAATGAAATCATATTTGTTAACTTGTAATAACTTAATTGTCCGATACCGACCATTCGCCTAGATGTTGCATTATGTTGGAGTTGATTTTTTTGTCAAAAATATACCTTATGTTAAAATTATCAGAAATGCTAAGGTCCAGTGTTTTCCTCAACAAAACATCAATTTAACACAGGGTCCATTTTTTTGTGACCCACCGGGTCAATCCGATATTGTGTGATAATTAAAAAGATGACTAAACTTTAATATAATATTAAAACGGCTAGAATTGGAAAATTTAAGTGTCTCTTTTAGTCTCTTTTAGTTTCCAAGACAATCCATAAAGGAATATTATAGATAACCCATCAAACAAACGTCTGATTTCAACAGGAATCACCCACAATGTCCAAAGTGAGCAAATTGGAGGTTAATAATCGTGCTCAAAGAAGAAAAAAAACGAAAGTGTATGAAGCAGGGCTCGAACCCGGTACCTTCCGGGTCACAATGCAATGCCTTAAATACTTAGTTACCTCACGCCCTCTCAAAGTCAAGCTTAAGATCTAAGTCTAATCATCAAGCAGAACCTCTCATAAGAAACGACAGATCCGATTCTAAGATTAAATTAATTTTTACAGCGTCAACTCAGCAACGCTTTTGAGGGAATGGATTACATACTACGTGTTATGGAACTCACTTGAAGCAGGTGATAAAGAACGAGGTCATTCATCAACTCCTGACCTCTCCTGTCTTTGAACGCCAGTGGCGACCTACCGTCCTGGAATAGATAATAATATATATTTCTAGCGTTAAGACACATCCATCACGCTCTTGGCGCTTTTAAAAATTCAAATTCATATTTACAAAAGAAACAAATTGAAAATAAATAAAATTCCCTATATTCATCCCCAAGGGGAAATTTGTCTGAATGGTTTTTTTCCAAGGGAAGACTGGAATAACCCAGGCGTTAGCCGCAGTACAGCGCCGCAAAGTGAGCTAGGACGAGGTGACTTGCTCAAGGCCACACACCAAGGTAATAGTAGTCGAACTCGGTACCTTTTGTGTAAGAAGCAAAGATTGTCGCTAATAATGGAACAGCGTGCATTTAAAAGATAAAACGAGACGGTACCCCATAAAGTGTAAAGCGTTAGCCACTAAACTCTTGTACTATGAAAAAAAGAAAACCAAAAAAAAAAAAAAAATAAAAAAAAAATAAAAAAATAAAAAAGATTAAATAAATAAACAAACTTTTGGCCAGAAAACTCGTCTTTCAAATATCGATCTTATCTTGTCAAAAAAAAAAAAAAAAAAAAAAAAAAAAAAAAAAGAAAAGAAAAGAAAAGACAAAACAAAAAATAAAATCTCTCAAACCCGTGAAGAGACATCCCTAAAATGAAGTCTTTGTTTGAGACTTTTTATAAGATGAGGTTCATTTTTAATCAATCGATCTTTGAAGGACGAGTTTTCTGGCCTAAATTTTTTTTCAGGTTAGCCTACTTACGACAGTATACACCATAGAAATCTCCGGAGTAATCGTCGATTTCCGATAGGAATAGGAAAATGTGTGCAAAAAGTGCATAACAGTGTCGCTCGTCGACTCAAACCGTAGCCATCGTTATCTTATAGCCTGACACTAGAACGCACTCAGACTTAGTGTTTGACATCATTTTTTTAGGTTTGTGCACCGTCTAGTGAGTTGTCGTTAGTAGAGCTCAAGGAAACGGGTGATTCAATTGGATGAACTATTGAATACAACTCACGATTTGTTTTCTTTTATGGCCATAGACTTCGCTCGGCGCATAGTTGAGTCCTTGGAAAAGGCTCTTCACCCACATCACATTCTCTCACCGTACTCAGGTATAAAATGAGTACCAGGCCATTAACAGCGTTGTTCTATTCGCAAAAATGCAATATCGCATAACAGGCGTCATGTCTCGTCCTACATGTTAAGTGTTGCTGCTGGCCTGGGACCTCTTGTATAGTGCTTTGAGAGTTCGAGTGGATATTGTGCTATATAAAAACTCTCTCATTTTTGTGATTCCAATGACATATCTTTACACCATAGCCACACTCTAGATAGGCTGAGATTGACGTTTTAATAGATCTTTTCAATGTTCCTGTATTGATTATTGTAGTAACTAATAATCAAATACAATTTATTGCTTTTAGTCTATAACGACATTCAATCCACATCGCAACTGGTATTACATTTGTTTTATAAATTCAGTTTAAAGTGTTAAGCGCAATCAATCAAACGTATTCAAAAATGGATATAGAAACTAACTAAATAATAAATAAATAGATAACTAAAGAATAAATAAACGTTATTCATCGATTTATGAACTTGGTTTTTACGAACCTAAATTACAATAATGAATAAATAAACGTCATAAATTATTGTATTTACATAAGTTTAAAAAGCAATACAGTAAATGAAATAAAAATTAAAGAAATAGTAATATCATGTTATTTCACCTCACGTATAAACTAGTGCACAAAAAGGATACGATTTGTCACCAGCCATTAGATAATGGACTTGATTTAAATGTACTTAATGTTATTAAATCGATCAGTTCCATCTGACCGACTTAGGAGATTACAAAATGACCTTCACCTTGTCCATGGTAAATTCTGATGCTCCATAGTCCAGCAGAAGATTTAGCAGTTCTTTACTGTCCTCCATGGCATAGGCGTAATGCAGTACTGTGCGAAAAAACTGAAATAAACGATGTCCATGGATTTCATCATCATCATCATCATTATCATCATCATTATTATCATAATCATCAACATCATCATCATCATCATCATCATCATCATCATCATCATCATCATCATTATCATTATCATCATTATCATCATCATCATTATCATCATCATCATCATCACTTTTGTCAGCGTCAAAGACATCAAAACAATATCAACAACAACAAAAATAACAAAAACCCCCCCCCAAAAAAACAACAATAACAGCAACAAAACCACCACCACCAACAACAACAGCTACAAAGCTTGGACTAAAAATAAACCCCTTAAAAGCAAATAAACAAAAAAAAAAAATGTAATAAAATTTAAAAGAAACAACAGTAACCACTACCACTCCCCTCCCCCAAACAAAACAATACAAAACAAAACAAAACAGGAAGATAACCCCCTCCCGCATTAAATACCAAAAAAAACCCCCAAAAAACCCCCCAAAAACCAAACTAACCAAACAAGTTTCGTGGCGAGGGGCCACATGTAATATTTGTAAAACTAGAATTTATTAGAGACAAAAGAAAACTTTATTATAAAATCTTAAAATTCAACGTCAAGTTGAATTGACAATTTAAGGACCAGATTGTCGTCAACTTAAGACCCGATATTGACCAAAAAATCACGTCACAAAAGTAGAAGAGGATCTCCAAACGAAAGTGAAAAGTGAATTGTTGTTAGAAATGCTCAAGGAAACAAATGATTGTATTGGTCAAGCTGTTGATTACAACTCACAATTACGTTTCCCCCCCCCCCCCCCCCGCAATCTTGGTTTTCCTTTTATGATGGATTTTATGGCTGGATTATTTTCTATCATTACACTGTTGTAAAAATTATTTCAAAAATGGAAAAAGACAATTTTTTTCTCGTACGCAGAGTCGCACAGACAGAAATATCACATCATAGTGCGCTTGGCTAAGAAACTCACAACTCCGGAAGTATAACAGACCAACACACAAAACTATGTGTAACATTAAACGTTTATAGTCTGGTCATTACACTTCGGTGAGAATTACTCATAAACGTGGATGGCAAAAAAATATAACAAAGACCTGAGTGAATTCACATTCATTCTATCTATAGCAAATTAATCAACGAACCTGGTCTCGGACAGTGTCCAGTCGTTGTTTCCTCTGGTAGACCAGTGTCTCTGCCAGGATCTGTGTGATGACAACGTTCCTCCTCAAAACAGCTTTGTGTAGAAGGGGCTGACCATCACCCTGTCAATGCCATTTACATAAACATTGATTGAAAAGATTGGCTTTACATCTTTATATTCTGATTACATTCATTATTCACTTACAACGAGCGCTTTTATATAGAGCCATACCAAGGGATCCCAAAGTAAATGCAACACCCAAGACGGGCGAAACATGGATTTAAGGCGCTAATGTAAATGATTTTCAACACGTGTTATAGATAGGTAATCACTTAAACCTGAGTGTGATGAGAAACGTGATTAAAAGACTTTTCCACGGACTCAATCCCGATAGCTACACCCCAGAATCCTACTGGAACATACCAGAGCGTGTCATATCACTAGATCATGAAGTCGCACACTTATACGTGTCATAGTGTAAGCACTCATGAGCATTTTAATGGAAGAAGTTCTATAAAAGCCTCTGTTTTGTTTTCACGTTACCAAGACATACGTGGGACCTTCGTTCGTCTAGCCTGTAACTTATCAATTTCGTGCCATGTAACACATCAGACATTTATGTGCAGCTTCTAATTTCTTGTTTATAACGGTGGTTCTTGCTATGCTCCATGTAAACCATCCAAGAACATTCCCTTCTTTCTCAACAGTCCGTCTCTGAGTGGTGTTCGCCTGATTACTTTTTTCTCTTTTCTCCTTCCCCAGGCACCCATTCCATTGCTTGTCTTACAGTCACTGCCTGGTTCTTTTATCAAAATTTGTCTTACGTATTTTCGTCTAATTTTCATCTCTCCTATGCTCTTTGCATTCTCGATTGCCTTTTCTGGAACATCATTATATCTCAGTTGCGATCTTGCTACTGTATCTTGAGTATTGTGAGCAGCTGAATTGGAAGTTTGGAATTTTGTTGTTCCGTCTTATTATTGTCATGAGTAAATCCATATTATTTTTGTTAAATGAATTTACGGACATTTTTGGCACTTTCAGGTCATAAAAATGTCAGAAAAAAGGAAGATTCTGGCACGATTAAGATATCTCAAAACAAACATAATAATAAAATAAAGGAGATTATCAACGCCCACGAAAGAGATTACTTCCAACAGTATAACAGAAGATATTTCTATGTGCGCAGCAAATTTGAGGCCTTAGAAAAACAAACTCCCCCCCCCCTTCGTTTAAAGTTATGACTAAAATAACAAACAAAAAAAAAAAAAAGAGGGACATCTTGATTCACAAGAAATTCACTCTCGAGGTTGAATGGTTAAATAAGGAATTGAACTCACCATCATCCGGCAGTCGGCCAAACACGGGTCCAAACTGTGCTCGTCAGGATGCCTGAAATAGACAATACGTCTCACGGTCTCCTCGTCACAGTCTTCAACAGCTCTGTGTAGCAAGGATATCTGGTCCTGGAATGACGACAAAGGGAACTCAAAGTTAGAGAGAGAGAAACCACATTATCCTTATATAAAATGCCTAGAGTTTGGGTGGACGTGGAGTCGTAGGCGAGGATAGCATGTGCTTTCATGATGGTTTGTACTACCAAACTCCGTAGAAGACCTAGGACTTTGCAAGTCCCAGTTTTGAGAGTGTTTGTCAAGATGGGGGTCATTTTAATTGGTCCATAAAATTGAAGGACAAAATTGAAGGACAAGATTTC
The DNA here is from genome assembly GCF_034508935.2 of Berghia stephanieae. Classification (NCBI taxonomy): domain Eukaryota; kingdom Metazoa; phylum Mollusca; class Gastropoda; order Nudibranchia; family Aeolidiidae; genus Berghia; species Berghia stephanieae. The sequence goes on from NC_088366.1 coordinate 43,890,926, forward strand.
AGGCCAGAGCTTTTAATACGTGCCTTTTTAGAGTACGGCTGCATAGTTTTAATGTTTTTTGTGTGTGTTTGAGCCTCAGGAAATAGACCCAGTGGCACAAACTGAATAGCGCCTTTAATCCTTTGTCCGAAGACATAATAACGTGTTGCTATATCGCACGAGGCATCCATAAACACTATTAAAATTGATATGGTGCAATACCCACTAAACGTGCTCAAAGCGCTTTACAAGGGATCCCTAGCCAACAACAATACTTAACATATAGGACAATACATGACGTTTGTTAGCATTATGATATAATTTTTTTCCCGAAAGAGACATCGCTGTTAACAGCCAGGTTCTCATTGTATACCAAGTATAATGAATGTGAGAGATTGTGAGTAAAGAGACTTTTGCAAGGATTCAACTAAACTATGCCCCGCTTAGAGCGGGACTCGAACCCAGACATTCCGATCCGAAGGGGAGTGTCATGCCACTAGACCCCACAGCCACACATATACGATTTGATGACATGCTTCTTTCTTGTCCTTCAGAGAAACATGGCACATGGAGTTGGTGTTTATTCCGGTTTCTATGGAGCCTAACGGACAAAAGCTACTGTTTGCTACCCTTTGAATAGGAAGCTTGACAGTACTTTCAGACAGATCTGACAGTTCCAGCTACCCAATTACTGCGGGATAGGACTTCACCTGAAATCGATCCCATTTCCTTTGCGTGTTCTATAACTGATCTATCGAGAACGATTTGATGACTTTCTAGAGATATGAAAATCGGACAAGAAGAGGAAGAGAAGAGGATTCCAGCTCTTTGAATTGTTAAGCTAAATTTGATGGTTGATTTAAAGCCAACTTTGCGCGTTTAAACGACAAAAAGACGAGGACTGTCTTAGTGACATCCTCAGAAACGACAGAATATTCTTCTCTTCTCACCTACAGCCATATCGTTTCCCCTTCCCTCTCCACTCCTCTTTCTCTTTCTCTCTTTAATTTTACTCTCTCTCTCTCTCTTTCTCTCTCTCTCTCTCTCTCTCCCGTTCTCTCACTCCGACTTCTTCTTCTTCTTCTTCTTCTTCTTCTTCTTCTTCTTCTTCTTCTTCTTCTTCTTCTTCTTCTTCTTCTTCTACTTCTTCTTCGTCTTCTTCTTCGTCTTCTTCTTCTTCTTCTTCTTCTTCTTTCTTCTTCTTCTTCTTCTTCTTCTTCTTCTCTTCTTCTTCTTCTTCTTCTTCTTCTTCTTCTTCTCTTCTTCTTTCTTTTCTTCTTCTTCTTCTTCTTCTTTCTTCTTCTTCTTCTTCTTCTTCTTCTTCTTCTTCTTTTCTTCTTCTTCTTCTTCTTTTCTTCTTCTTCTTCTTCTTCTTCTTCTTCTTCTTCTTTCTTCTTCTTCTTCTTCTTCTTCTTCTTCTTCTTCTTCTTCTTTCTTCTTCTTCTTCTTCTTCTTCTTCTTCTTCTTCTTCTTCTTCTTCTTCTTCTTCTTCTTCTTCTTCTTCTTCTTCTTCTTCTTCTTCTTCTTCTTCTTCTTCTTCTTCTTCTTCTTCTTCTTTCAGCTTACCCCTCATTTTGCAGGGCTGCCGTAACGAATGCCCCAACTCCACGTATATCTCCCTCTCGCTATCCATTTTTCCCCTCCTAAAGATTCAAAAGCATTGACTTTCCAATGTGTAAAATAAAGTAAAATTCATAATGTGGAGGCCAGACTTTAGATGTGTACCTGGTATATAGACAGATATCTGTAGAAGGTTTCCACCTGTGTGTTGTTCTCAACGCTGGGATGGTTCTAGAAAATGGAAAAGTAGGAAAATAATAAAATAATAGCAATAGATGACTTCATTTTGAAATTGATGGATAAGGAATGTACAAGATGGATATGCCATTTGATACTAAAACTCCATCGAAGTTTATTGACGTATTGAATAACACATTAGTACCAATATCATCATCATCATCATCATCATCATCATCATCATCATCATCATCATCATCATCATCATCATCATCATCATCATCATCATCGTCGTCGTCGTCATCATCGTCGTCGTCATCATCATCATCATCATCATCATCATCATCATCATCATCATCATCGTTGTCGTCATCATCATCATCATCGTCATCATCATCATAATCATCGCCACCACCACCACCACCACCACCACCATCACCACCACCACCACTAAGACAACAACCAACCTGAATGGCAAGCGGTATAAACTGATATCCCTGTAACACGAGAATCTGCCTGTTCGATCCGTCCTCTTGATACATCCATTTCACCACAGCCTGGTTAGGAAGGAAAACAAATGAATAGCACGAATTTAAAAAAGAATAAAACACTTTCCACCGAATGTTTTGGCTAAAACGGTCTCCACCTAACAACTACATCAACAACGACGATGATGACGACGACGACAACGACGACGATCACGATAACAACAATTACATATTCAAGATAAAAAATTCCAAAAAAAAAAAAAACAAAAAAAAAAATAACAAAACAACCCCCCCCCAAAAAAAAAACCCAATAAAAAAACAGCAAAAACACATAAAGCAAAACAACAACAAAAATGATAATAATAAAAAACAATCCACAAACTTCTGCAACAAAAGAACCCCGAAACATAAAGGCTAATACCATAAAAAACACTAAAAACTCACGTTGTCGATGGCTTTGATGGCCCAGTCACTCTTTGATTCCTCGGCAATCTCTCTGGCACATTTGTTGTTCTAGTGGGAAATTAATAATGATAATAATAATAATAATAATAATAATAATATAATAATAATAATAATAATAATAATAATAATAATAATGATAATAATGATAATAATAATAATAATAATAATAATAATAATAATAATAATAATAATAATAATAATAATAATAATAAATGCTCTATCATAACAGCCAGTCTTATCGCTTTTATAACAAATCCAGTTCATCTACACTTTCGTAATAACAAAAAACTGTGACAAATTAACACCACAGTGATGAAGTGAAAGACTGTTCCCATTTAAAATTGTACCGCGAATAGATTTGCAGTGGCTTATCTAAACTTGAGGTAATTCACAAAACATCTTTTTACGTTAAAATTTCTTACTTGACCTAACCTATTGAAAGACATATCGAAATTTGGACGATGCGTTTTAGCCTATGTGTACATATTTATTGTAGGTCTGATAACCGAACGCAATTATGGGCTTTTTGAGAAAAAAAACCCCAATTGTTGTAATGGGCACTATTTCACGATGGTTAGAGAGTATTTCCATTACAACAATGAGCCCATAACCATTTGGGTTCTCAGACCTGAAAATGAGATTACAAAAAAAAAAAACAACAACAAAAAAACAAAAAAACAAAACAAAAACAAACAAACGAACAAACAAACAAACAAACAAAAAAACAACAACCCAAAAAACATACAAACAAAACAGCGTAGGACGGGACATGATGCCTGTTGACGATTTTACAAAATTTTCGGACAGAGACAACTCTGCTAACGGCCAGATTCTACTTTTACACCCGAGTCAGGTCTGAGTACGGTGAGAAAAAGTGAATAAAGAGCCTTTTCCAAGGGCTCAACTATGCGCCGAGCAAGGCTCGAACCCAGGACCTTCCGGTCCGAAAGCGAGTGTCATACCACTAGACCACAAAATAGCCGCACAAATGAAATGAAAACAAAACAATGAAATAAACCAACCTCCACCCTCTGTGTGACCAGATAGGCCGATCCCTTGGCCAGGATGAAATCAACCAACTCCTTCCCAGCGTGATTCTCAATACAGTAGAAAAGGATGTTACAGCCCTGAAGGGAGAAAGGATGGGATAGTATAGAGAATTATTTTTTAACTTTAATACAATTTCCGCTTCGCATCACGCCAACTAACTGACGACAAATTAAAAACTTTTCCTTACGTATAACTTCGTCTGTTTATGAAAAGAGGACCTTTTTCAAAGCATACCGGTGAAACTGGTCTAAAGATAAGAGTACCTATATAAAAATGGTAAGTAGATAGAACCAAATAAATAGCTAGAGAGAAAGAGAGAGAGAGAGAGAGAGAGAGAGAGAGAGAGAGAGAGGAAAGAGAGAGAGAGAGAGAGAGAGAGAGAGGAGAGAGAGAGAGTGTGAGGGAGAGAGAGAGAGAGAGAGTGATATATATATATATATATATATATATAGAGTAGAGAGAGAGAGAGAGAGAGAGAGAGAGAGAGAGAGAGAGAGAGAGAGAGAGAGAGAGAGAGAGAGAGAGAGAGAGAGATATTTGCGTCTCTGCATTATATCTGGATACTTTAAAAAAATCAAATTTCAAACGTACCTTATAGTATAGAGTATCAACTCGTATAGGTGATATAGGAATGACGGTTTTCAGCAATGCGGTAGATATGGGTGGCTCAGCATTCAAGGCCGCGAAAAACAAGGGTATATCACTCTGTTTTCAAAAGACATAATCAAATTAAAAATAATATTATAATCAATTTAACTATTTGATTTCATTTGGCCTGCTGGGGAATAATATTTTGAGGCGCATTAAGCATGATGAATCTGTGGACATGCGTTATATCAATGCTCATACTCGTATTTACATAGTTTATTAATCCCATAGGTGAAGTTAAGCTATCGGTGGATTTGATCTTATATCTGACAATTTTTTTACCAAGAGAACAAACACTGCAGTGTAGCCAGGGCTTCATTGAAACTTGTTATTGTTCTCTTTGTGAAGATGGTCAGGTCTGTAGTATAAATACATATAATTACGAGAGAAATTGTGAAAAGAAAAACTTATTTCCAACCATTGAAGAGGAAACGGATTTTGTTATGAATGTAAAATCATTAAATACCATTGAAAAAAAAAGAATACATGTTGATAAGTGAGAGTGAGGTCATTGGAGGGGGTAAAAAAAGATTCTTGAATTCCTGAGTTTGAAATTTGAAACTCGTTCCCATTGTGTGGCCCAAATTCCCTTTATTCATTCCCAAAGGGAAATTTGTCTGTAGGGTCTATTCCAAGGGAATACTGGAATAACCCAGGCGTCAGCCACAGTGCAGCGCCGCAAATTGAGCTAAGGCGAGGCGACTTGCTCAAGGCCACACAACGCAGAGGCGGAGATCGAATTCGGGTACGAAGCAAAGACCGTACCGCTGATCCACGCTGCCCCCATTTGGAATTTCAGAAGCAGGAATTCAAGAATCTTTATAGAGTGGCACTTACATCTTCCTTCCCCTTGAGTGTGACGTCCAGTCTAGCCCCCCTGTCCAGGAGGGTCTGGACCATCTCATTGCTGTTCTGTTGAAGGGCGTAAAACAGGGGAGTCTTTCCACGGTCACCCTGTATAAAAAAAAAAACCAACAAGTTATAGTTATATTATTCACATTCATGTGCATAACGCAGAGGACAAATGTAACCAAACATATCAACTTAAATGGGACTTAATCCTTCAAAACAGTATTATGTCTGGGATAATCAGATCTCTCTCTCTCTCTCTCTCTCTCTCTCTCTCTCTCTCTCTCTCTCTCTCTCTCTCTCTCTCTCTCTCTCTCTCTCTCTCTCTTCTTCTTCCAGACCCCCCGCCCCACTCTGTCGCTCTATTTTTTCTTCCTTTCCTTCTTTTTTACTTTATTTCTTTCTTTTCTTCTTCCTCTTCCCTTTCTCCCATTCATTATCTCAGAGACTAGTCCATTGTTTAACCTTCTCCTTACCAACCATAGGAAAATCGTCACGTTCGTTACGATGAAATAACATTTTTCTCATTGAGATGTCAAAAATTTTGAAGACATTTTATGTTATAGTTATTAGAACTAAACAAAATTAGATAGTATTTTCTAATCCCCTTTGAGTTAGAGTTTTAAAATCCTATATTATGTTGTGTGCTAGAGACGTTTTGAGGAAAATCCATGAAATGGCCAGTAAGGAGAGAGTTAAAAAATCACTCACCAAGTTCCTGAAGTTGATATTCATCTTTAGTTTCAGCCTCAACATTCTTTTCAGCATTTGGGCATCTCCTGCCAGCACACTATGGGCAAATTCCTGTGAAAAATGGCAAGATGACAAATGTGAACAGCCGTCTCAAAACGGTATTATGTCGGGATAAATTTTGGAAGCCGATAATGACATTTAAATCA
>NC_088366.1:43902040-43927040 GCF_034508935.2 Berghia stephanieae
TCATCATCATCATCGTCATCATCATCATCATCATCACCATCATCATCATCATCATCATCATCCATCATCATCATCAGCAGCAGCAGCATCATCATTATCATCGTCATCATCATCATCATCATCATCATCATCATCATCATCATCATCATCATCATCATCACATTCATCATCATTATCATCGTCATCAACACCATCGTCATCATCATCATCATCATCATCATCATCATCATCATTACATCATCATCATCATCATCATCATCATCATCATCATCATCATCATCATCAGCAGCAGCAGCATCATCATTATCATCGTCATCAACACCATCGTCATCATCATCATCATCATCATCATCATCATCATCATCATCATCATCATCATCATCATCATCATTGTCATCGTCGTCGTCATCGTCATCGTCATCATCATTATTATCATCTTATTTTTCTCTTCTTTCTCTTCTTCTCTTTCTCCATTTTCCTCCTTTTCTTTTTCTTCTGGCCAGTCCACGTCGCTTGACTTTTCTTCCAGGGTGAGTTGTATACAGTATCCCCGAACAACTGGCATCCCAAGATTGGATCAAATAATCTCGGTAAAAATAAACAAACCAACAAAACCCACATTAAAAAAAAAGAAAATAAAAGATTAGAATATTAAAAAAACAAAACAAACAAACATAACCAAAAACGACAATTTTTAAAAACACAACAAAATGAAACAAAACTAACAAATAAACAAACAAAACAAAACAACAACAAAAAGTAGAATAATAAAAGAAAAGGATAAATGAAGCGGAAAACCCCCAACAAAAACACTTGTTTTCACAGCTTTGTTCAAACAGGGACTCGAGAATCGACTTCACAAATTGCTTTGAAGGTACGGTTGTCATTTATCGGAAATCCCCGGAGGCTAGCGTCGCCAATGCGCCAACAAGCCATCTCTATGGTATTAAGTAACTACGTTGAATTTTATACGCTAACAAAACAATTTTTTTATAATTTTGGCCAGAAAACTCTCCCTTCAAAATTCCTTTAAGATGACTGTCGTCTTGTCAAAAACTCTCAAAATTGGGACAATGTGAGCCTCATCTTGTCAGCATAAACTCTCAAACCTAGAACTTAAAAATCCCAGGTTTGAGAGTTTTGACGAGTATGGAAGTCCGAGGTTTGAGAGTTTTTGGTAATATGGAAGTCCCAGGCTTGAGAGTTTTTGACAAGCATTTAAGCCCCAGGTTTGAAAGTTTTTGACAAGCATTTAAGTCCCAGGTTTGAAAGTTTTTGACAAGCATTTAAGTCCCAGGTTTGAGTTTTTATGCAGTATGGAAGTCCCAGGTTTGAGAGTTTTTGGCAGTATGGAAGTCCCAGGTGTGAGAGTTTTTGATAGAAATCCCAGATTTGAGAGTCTTGGCAAGTTGAGTGTTGGTCATTCGAAGGCCAAAAAATATACCTAAAAATATGCATTTAAGAGTATGGCAGGTTGGCCGTCGTACGCTGATAAAACACCCGTCTTCATTGTACCAGATTTTTGTCTTACTTATTTTTAAAATTTATCTCATATAAATTATGATGACTTGTCAAACGATGTCCGGATAGAGGATTGCTCGAAATTGTAACAATAATCCTCCTGATTCGAAAGGGGTTGTAATTCAAATACAAAACTCGTGTCTTCAATCAACCGGCAAGCGCCATCTTTATTCTTCTTTTTCTTTATTCTTGAGCGAAAATAACCGAGGGACGTAACTCCAAAAACATGACAACAAAGGTCTAAAAGTAGAACGAAATTTCTCTCTCTCTCTCTCTCTCTCTCTCTCTCTCTCTCTCTCTCTCTCTCTCTCTCTCTCTCTTTCTTTCTCTCTCTCTCTCTCTGTCTCTCTCTGTCTCAAGTAATTATTTTCTACAGGTATGTTTATTTTGCCTCTTGGAGTTAAACGGCGCGAGCGACAATTTTAGCTATCTGATAGGAAGATGATAGAATGATAGTAATAATAATAATAAAGTTTATTTGTATCGCGCCCAATCCCGTTGTCAAAACAGTTCTAGGTGCACAAAATTGTAGAACATCAATAAAAACATTTTTGTACACACACCCATTTATACAAGTGCGCGCGCGCACACACACACACGCACACCCTCACAAAGACATGCACATTCACCAAAACGTGCATATGCATACAGAGATGAAAAATATATGTTAACATGAATTATTGAATAAAATCATATCACGACATTAAAAAATAATGGCGTGAATCTCCCCTTTTTTTCTGTATAGAATGGCAGCTGTATAGAATAGACAAAAGACATAAATCTATCTAAACCTCTGTAGTAAACTCAAAACAAAAAGGAATTTGGTTCAACAGAGACCAAAACGGATTTTAAGAGCCTTAAGGTAGCTACTCTGAAACCATCCAAAAGTTCGACACCGAAACAGCAACAAGATCACCGCCAAAAATGTAATAGTCCCCCGATAGTTAAATTGATAGTTAGTTCGTTCGTCTTACAATCAAACGGACCGGAATTGATCCTAAGGGTAGTCAACATTTTTTCTGACCACCCACCCACCCATGTCCACCAAAGATCTGTTAGATCATGCAGAAAGTATGTTGTCAAGTTCTAGCATCCTATCAAAAAGATAGCAAGCAATTGCCTTTGTCTGTTTAATGCTATAGACACCTGTATTAAATCTGAAAATCCTTGGGCATTATGGCGTTGATGGACTGCATTTCTATTTTCAACCTGAAAGTTCTGAGAAAGCAAAAACCTTTGAAAACATGTTTAATTCCAGTCTCGGGTTTGAAATATTTTGCCAAGTTGAGCTGTATTGTTAATCGATCGATTTATAAGCTGTGTTGTTAATTGATCGATAGTTGAAGTAAAACTTTTCTTGCCAAAAATGAAAATGAGGCGTTATTACAGGCCAGTGCCTCGCGATGCCGGCCCAACGGTTTGCCCGGCTCCCCTGATAAAAATCATATTTGGCACTAAATTAATAGCCAAGGGGCAAAAACTCAGAAACTAATTTTAAAAATGAGTTATTCAACTGGAAAAAAATGCAAAGATCCTCCATCAGAATATCGTGAATCTCCCTCACAGTATCCGCTTGTAATTATCCTTTTTCTTTCTTTCTTTCTTTTTTTTTAAATAAATGTCATTGTAATGAAAAGCCCAAAACAAAAGAAATAAAAAATCTCAATCAAAACACAGAACTAACAAAAAAAAAAAAAAAAAAAAAAAAAGAAAAAGAAAAAAAAAAAAAAAGAACACAACAATACAATGGCTTACTGTCTGATGAAAGCGGTAGGAGAAGATAAAAAAAAGATAAATTGTTCTCAGCTTAGACAGCTTCAAAGTTCAAAGTCCAAAATCTGTATATTTCTATGTCTGAAACATTTCAAAATAAACATTTTTTATGCATGTTACCCGTCGTCTCCATTCGGTATTATATCGGGGTGAATTCAATGAAAATCATGAAGTTTGAAGCGGATTATCTTTACCTGACCAGGGTGGACAAAAACAAAAACAACAACAACAACAACAAACAACAACAACAACAACAACAACAACAACAACAACAAAAGCCGTACATATATTTATTTTCAGAGTATCTACGACAGAATAGTAATGTTTTGATTTTTTTTAAATGTTGATGGTCGACGGATCAAACCTCTGAAGTCCTGATTTTCACGATCGGCGGATCAAAACTCTGAACAGAGGTCTGATCCGCTCAAAAGTAAACAAAACATGGTGCACGAAGCTCGTATGTATGTAGACTTCAGAGTGTTGATCCGCCGATCGTTAAAATCGAGACTTCAGAGGTTTGATCCGCCGACCGTCGATATGTGACCCACCGTCTCCAAGTGGTATTATGTAGGGATGAACTAATTGAGCTTTTGCGTAATATCCACTAAATGTGCTCAACGCGCTTTACAAGGGGTCCCTGGTCAACAGCAACATTTAACATTTAGGACGGGACATAACGCCTGTTAGGCGATGTTACAATTTTTTCGGACAGAGACAACGCTGTTAACGGTCAGGTACTAATTTTACAACCGAGTACGGTGAGAGAATGTGAGTGAAGAGCCTTCTCCAAGGACTCAACTTAGCGCCGAGCGAGGCTCGAACCCAGGACCTTCCGATCGGAAGCAATAGGTGCTGGAAAGTGAATGGACACAATAATATATGAAACTCATGGTTAATTTCTATTCTTTACAGTATAGATAGATAGTTCGAAGATGACGTCGCTCAGGTCTTTGTTATTGTTTTTTGTCATCCGCGTTTATGAGTAATGCTCACTGAACTGTATTATCCTGACTATAAACGTTCATGGATACATACAGTTTTGTGTGTTGTTCCGTTTTACTTCCGGATGGCAATGTTATGAGCTTCTTAGCCAAGCGCATACTATCTATATAACATAATATTATGTACATAGGCCTACATACATTTCTTACCTTGTAAAAGACCTCAAGTTAGCATTGCTTATCATTCAATTAATAATTAATATATAATTGTGAATACGCGGATCAGGGCCCGATTTAACCCAACAAAATTGATGCTGTGCGTTTAGGTCAAATACCCACAGCACCCGCTAGCCGGAAATAACGTATCGACACACGGAAGTTTGTCAGTGTGACCATAAACGTTTCTAGTCTCATTGATATATTAATGAGAACTAATCATTAAAATGGCTGTCCAAAAACAATAACAAAGAGCTGAGTGACATTGATTTTTTAAAAATTGAGCTTTTATAGATAGAATGCGCCGCTAGGCCAAGGAGTTCACAACATTGCCATCCGGAAGTATAACGGACCAACACACAAACTCTGTGTAACCATGAACTTTTATAGTCTGGTTAATATAGTTTAGTGAGAACAACTCACAAACGCGGATGGCAAAAACAATAACAAAGGCCTGAGTGACGTCATCTGCATACTATCTATAAAGTGCAATATCCACTAAACTTGCTCAAAGCGCATTACAAAAGGGTCCCTGACCAACAGCAACACGTAACATAATATTATAGAACGAAACATGACGCCTGTTTGGCGATATTACAAATATTTCCGACAGAGACAACGCTGTTAACGCTGACAATGGCCAGGTACTCATTTTACACCTGGGTACGGTGAGAGAAAATGAGTCAAGGGTCTTTTCCAAGGACTCAACCATGCGCCGAGCGAAGCTTGAACCCGGGACCTTCTGATCTGAAAGCGAGTGTCATAACACAAGACCACATTAGTCACGACTTCTGTACTGTTTGGAGACAATGGGTCACAAATATCGACCGAACTACTCAATGTTGATTCTTTTAATAACGATTCTGGGGAAAATAAATACGGCCCGACAGCATTTACATCTTTTTCTACTGAAAGGGTAACACGAGACTATTGGGGATTCGTGAAACGTGATCACAAGTCATTTCTAAATATAGACAATTGTTGTTGGTCGGAGAAAAATAATGTTTATAGTCATGGCTTTGCATGCAAAATAATGGAGACAGTCGTGGTAAAATGGAAAATAAAAAACAAGAATCAAAAACAAATAAACAAACGAAAAAAATTAATAAAACAAAAAAGTCCAAAACGATACAAAACAAACAAAAACAAAAAAACAAACAAAAAACCCCAACAAAATAAAACAAAAAAAAAAAACAAACAAAAAAGACGACACAGCCTCAAATATAGGAGAAAAATAAAATAAAACGAAAAACAAACAATCAAACAAAAACATCTGCAGTGCAGCGACGCAAAGTTAACAATAATAATAATAATTATTATTTTTATCATCATCATTATTATTATTATTATTATTATTATTATATTATATTATTATTATTATTATTATTATTATTATTATTATTATTATTATTATTATTATTATTATTATTATCAATATTATTATCGTTATTAGAAGGAAACGTTTTCTGACCAGAAAATGAAATCAATTTATTTGTTTTGCCATTCGTACGCCAGAATAACAAAGTATCCCTCCACTCCATCCGTTCAGACAACATCCAAAACCCATTCCAATCCAATAATGTACGCATCAAATTTTGGCCGCTGACCAAATCATACCAATACTACCACTCTCTTGAATAACTGTCCAGACATTCTCTGAGCAGAAAAAAGGCAAACAAAAAAACCCCCAAAAAACAACAAAACAAACAAACAAAAAATAAACAAACAACAAAACAAAACAAACACAAACACACAAAAAAACGAAATAAATCTACATTAAAAAGGAAAAAAAGACAGAAAAAAAAAACAAACAAATAAAAAAAATAAATAACACACACAAAATCAGAACAAATAAAAAAAAAAAAAAGAAAAAGAAACCAATCAAAATAAACAAATAAAAAAACAAAACAATTTTCGAACTTTGGCCAGAAAACTTTCAATTTTCAATTATGATATATCGATTATTTCAATGATATACATATCGATGAAAACGACCTCCAAGCCTGTCAAAAGCTCTGAAAAATTCTCGCTTCTTTGAGCCGTCAGGTCAAAGCTATTCATGTGAATTTGTTAAGGGCTAATGTCAATCGATCAATATTTGAAAATAAATTTTTTCTGGCCAAATGCAGTTTTGGGGTTCTTTAGGGAAATAGAGAAACAATGGATATTATTATCCTGTCTGTCTGAGTGCGATGGCTAGTTAAATGGAGAGGGGATGGGAGGGAAGGGGTGGCGGGGGGACGGCAAAAACTCTAAATCTGGACTAGCTGATCATCGGGTTTGATTGTAAATTGTTTGTGGTTGAAGAGGCTTTAGCTTTGGTTTGATATTTTCATTATCATCGTGTTCATCTTTATTTTCATCCTCCTCCTCTACCCCTCCTCCTCCCGACCATCATCATCATCATCATCATCATCATCATCATCATCATCATCATCATCATCATCATCATCATCATCATCACCATCATCATCATTGTCATCGCCGTCGCCATCATTGTCGTCGTCGTCATCGTTGTTGTTATTATCGTTGTTTCTGATATCCCTATGTCCCATTAACCCAGTAAAAGTGCTTATATATTTTTCTCCGCCCGTGGTGTAGTTTGTAACAATGCCAGAAAAAAAAACCAGTAAAAAAGTACATGACCAATTCCCCCCCCCCCCCCCACTAAAAAAACAAACCAAAAACATCTTAAAATATTAGGTGATGTGTAATAAAATATGGGGAGGGGGTGGTGGGTAAGTTGGTAAAAATAGTGTGAAAAAGTATTGCCGAGCCACAACGCAGAACGAAACCTACTTAGTCTAAGTCACTGCCAGTCAGTGTACCCCAAAATAGCAGTACTCACTCACTCCATCCTTTCCATTCCTGCTGATATTTGAGGCGATGCAAGGGATCTCTACCAGGTCATATCAGTTGCTGTTCTTGGGCCACCTCGATGGACAGACCCTCTTTGCTTTAGGTCCCTCTTCAAGGTATGTCTCTAGGTCTCCTTGAGGCGGCTTCGCTTCTTCTTGCCGAGGGGTGTCCATCTCAGAGCCTCCCTTGTCAGTGCTTCGGCGGGATTACGACAGACATGCCACAACCGTTGTCATCTTCTCCTTTTAATGAGACTATCCGGAGACTCTACCTCCGCTCTTGTTCTCGGGTCTTCATTTGAGATTGTATTATTCGGCCAGGAGATCTTGAAGATTTGTCATAAACATGTGTTTTGGTTGCCTCAAGTTTTTGGATGATATTTTATGTGGTCTTCCAAAATATCACTACAGTACATATGGCATCCCACTATGATATTAGGACGCCTACAAGATGCGACGCTATAGACACATTTTCAGGGGCGTAGCTATATTGGTCGATTTGGTGCCCGGCACCGTTCCATCTTTTTAAAATGAATGGATTACAGTATTTCAAAAAATAATAATAAAACTGAGAAATGTTACATTCCGCCTCTTACTTATTTGAGTAAATCTTTTCTTTAATTTTTTACCTTTCTTTTGTATTTACAAATATAGCATGTTTCAAGTCATTTTCTTCCGATCCTGGCGCCACCTTATACTGTGAGCATGCCACGCCACTGCACATTTTTATGATATGTTTAGGCCCTCGTCTAATTTTTGTCCAGCGTCTTATAAGTTTGGCTAAGCGTTCAAGTTCAGTGAGACTTTTGTTTCCATCCTTCGTGAAAATAGGGTCATCTGGATTGACTGAGCCTCACTTGGTGAGGGCCAGTTGAGTACGATTAGGCTTCATTTCCATTCAAGGAGTTGCCCAAGGTATCTTAAGCGTCTCAAAAGGAGGGTCTCTCCAAAATAGACAATTAAAAATTATGACCCATGGCCCCAAAACGATATTATGTCGAGCGGTGAAAGTGCTGCAAAATCAATTTTAGGTCTAAAAATATGTGATTTAAGATGAGTTTATGTGTTTTATAGCTGTAAAGGTTGCTGTTTGAAGCTCGGAAAAAATAGATAACAATAATAAAATGGAAATGAAACTAGATTGTAGAAAGACAGATGATGTGGACATGAATTTATCTATTTTTGCCCAGTTTATCAACAAAACAAGGTGACAGAGATACTAAAGGCATATGAAAGAGGAGAGGATAACACAAACTGAAGAAAGAGAATTTGTTAAAGCAAGAAGCTAAAAATCCATATTTCTTTTCATTCATTAATAAAATATTGTAAAGCACTTTTCGTCAACTGTTTCATGCCGATATAATACAAGTTATTAGGCGTGGGTCACAAATGATAGGCCTACCTTTTGTACGTCCACCCGGCACCACTGGTTTATCAATTTCCGAATAGCAGAGGCATCGTCTGTTTGGACAGCTGCCCATACGCCAGGCTGAAATACATAAAATATATAGAATAAAAAAAGAAAATATTCCATACAATGATAACAATAAATTCACTATCTATTGTAATCTTGGAATAATAATACATGGAAGGTAAGCGGCTTCGTTCGCGCAGTCGCAAAGTTGATGCCAGTGGGCGGAGCTTAGCCGCCATATTGAAAAGCCCAAGAAACGATTGTTTATCATAGAAACTATAGACTTGAGTGATGGTAATCATCTTGTGTTGCCGATTAAAACACTCACTT
This sequence comes from Berghia stephanieae, assembly GCF_034508935.2. Taxonomy (NCBI): domain Eukaryota; kingdom Metazoa; phylum Mollusca; class Gastropoda; order Nudibranchia; family Aeolidiidae; genus Berghia; species Berghia stephanieae. Next base: position 43,911,094 of record NC_088366.1, read on the forward strand.
ACTAAGGGAATTTAGTCATTATGATGTTGTAAAATACCTTGCAAAGGCTATGTTAATTAAATTATTTTCTTCGTTCAATTCTGAAGCCAAAGCACTATCACTACGCACGGTTCGATTTGCTTTGCTTGTTGGTTATGACATGAATATAAGGAAAAAAGGAGGAGTATGAGTATGAGTAAACACTTGTAAAATATCAAGCAACCGCACAGAAAGTAATGGAAGTGCAAGCTCGAATTAAAGATATCGAAAAATAAGAAGTGGATCCGGTCGGAATCGAACCTGCGTGCACGAGACGGCATATTTCGCTTGGCCAAGAAGAGAGAACAACAAGTAGACCATTCGGTCATCCGCTACCAATCTTTACTTGTTACTGGTCACAGTGACTCAGTTGGTTAGAACGTTGGCTTCGTAACCAGGAGGTCTGGGATTCGGTTCCCGGCCGCGTCATACTCCTCAAAAGCAGAAAACCCCACATGAACCCAACCACAACCGAGCTATTTCGGTCAAGGACAAGTGCCGAAAGCAGACGTTACAAAAGATAAGGGGATAAAAGTAGAAGAAAGCATACATCTCCTGCAAGAATGCAGGAGGCCCTCCCAACCACCCGCCACTTTTAGCTGACTCTTACAGCACAAAGTTTCGGGGTAGGAATCACATTTAAAACCAGGCCACCACTACACGACCACAATTCTTAATCCTTTCACAGCTAGATTAGATTTCACGTCAAATATGAGTCGATCCTGTACAGTTTTCATCACAGATTAGTCTAAAGCGCGCTCGAGTCGCATCACATGGACTATTTCTAGATGAAACTGCATAAGTCAGTCATGTATAGACAAACGTACGTTAGGTTTTGGTTCGGTTCAACTCAAACCTAGCCATGAAAGGGTTAATGGTGACAACTTAAAATGTGGACGTACCACTGCAGCTATAGCAGTAATAGAGTAAGCTACCCAATTGCTGCTGGGTGGACAGGGGGAACCGGATAAAAATTCTGGCTGCAAAGGGACTCGAACCCGAGACCTTTGGCGTGACAGTCCAATGCTCTACCAACTGAACTAACGGGAGCCCCGCTACTAGAGCTATGAATTACCATAATTCATCAAAAATTAAGTCACAAAATGCTATTTACATTTTATATTTATTTGTGTAAATTGACCAAAAAAAAGACATTATTACACAAAATATCATGGTCACACAAAAAGATTCATTGTTTGATCATAATTCATTAAGATTTCAAAATAAAACAAAAATCCCAGCAATTTCATTACTAGTTCATCATTAATATGTAGTTATTACAGAATTCCGTCATGGCGAGACTGGATTTTACGTCATTCATCATTCAATCCTCTACAGTTCAGAAATTAGCCCCTATGATGCGACTCGAGCCCTCCGAGTGCTCGAGGTGAAAGTTGTAGCGGATGAAATGATGTTTGACGTGAAATCCAGCCTAGCCGGGAAAGGGTTATACACAAACATTTTTGCCTCTTTAAAAAAATCACACAAGTTAATAATGACATTGTTACTGCCCTGTAAATAAAATGAATTTGTTAAGAACTTGACGGCTTTTACACATTAGCTTCTTTTTCAATTGTTCACTGTACAGTTTACCAGCATAGAAATACCTGACCTGAATATATTTCTCAGCTATTGCTTTTAGTAGAAGAATCAAATGATTCTCAGTCCCCTCATGATCAAACATATGAGAATGAAATAATGTAGAAAAAACGGGTTTATTGACGAAAGACTTCATCATGAAGTTCATGATGCTTAGCAAAAGCTTATGGCAATCATATCGATTGAAATGAAAATGATCTTGACCTACAGTTGCAACATATATTCTGAAATGCTTTTCAGAAAGTAAACGGACATCAATAACTCCACTAGAAGGAATTTGCAACCCCCCTTTGTTCTTAACATCCACTGATCATTGCGATTCGGATTTCCACCGATGAGTGAATCACCGAACTATGGCGTAAGAAAGATGTTTTGGTCTACCCAATATGGCGGAAGCGGCCAACGGTTGGCTTCAGTATCATGACGTCATCCTCCTTCCATCTATTTTTATTCCAAGATTGTAATACAGTATATAATAATTATAGTCACGCAGTTAGATCGTCCAGTACTATGACGTCATACCAAGTTCGTTGGGTATGGCAAGGTTACTAAAATAATGATGATGATGATTTTGTTGATGGTAGTAGTGGTTGTGTGAAAAATGATAATAGTTAACAAAATCGGTTGCAATAACAATGATAAAGTTGCGATACTGCTACTACTACTACTACTACTACTACTACTACTACTACTACTACTACTACTACTACTACTACTACTACTACTACTACTACTACTACTACTACTACTACTAACACTACTACTATACTATTAGTCCTCCTCCTCATCCTCCTCCTCATCCTCCTCCTCCTCCTCCTCCTACTACTACTACTACTACTACTACTACTACTACTACTACTACTACTACTACAACAACTACTACTACGAACATACTACTACTACTGCTATACTACTACTACTACTGACTGCTACTACTACTACTACTACTACTACTACTACATACTACTACTACTACTACTACTACTATACTACTACTACTACTACTACTACTACTACTACTACTACTACTACTACTACTACTACACTATACTATAAAAATAATAATAATAATAATAATAATAATAATAATAATAATAATAATAATAATAATTATGATGATGATGATGATGATGATGATGATGATGATGATGATGATGGTGATGATGATGATGATGATGCTGACGATGATGATGATAATGATATAATTATTATTATTATCATTATTATTATTATTATTATCATTATTATTATTATTATTATTATATTATTATCATTATTATTATTACTATTATTATTATTATTATTATTATTATTATTATTATTATTATTACGATGGTGATGACGTCGCCGACGACAACAACGACAAATGAATTATCTGTGAATCGCATCAAAATAGTTTTTAAAAAACTATAAATGAGCTGATTTACTAATTAATTGATTTTGTATCTTGCACGAATCCAAAGATAGATCGGATACACTTAAAAATACGTCGTTAGAGGGAGTAGGATAAAAATAAAGAGGTGAGTTGTATGGACGCTAGCCACTCTGAAAGCAATGAGCCATTTCGGACTCTTAAAAGCATTTGTACCGTTTTCAGACAAAACGCCTTTATTTTTACAATTTGGCCATACAATTTTTACTTCATAAATCCATCGATCAAGAACACAAAATCACTGGCCTTCTTTATGGATATATTACAAATTTCTACAAGTCTATGTATAAGAACATTTGATAATTTGGGGTCAATTTAATCAACCGATATATTATGAACTTATAGTTTTCTGGCCAAAATGTAAAAAAGACGTTTTGTTAGCACACAGCAGCAGATCTCACCCCGTGTTCATTTCCGAATCTTCTAATTTGGTTATCGGATGTTGGCGTGGGATGAAGAAAGCCCTGATATTCCGTGATAAATGTGATGAATGTTCGGCGAACTGCTGTGTGCTCACTTAAAAACAACTATTCTAGTTGCTTCCAACAGCAAAATAACATTTTAAAAAACAGTTAAGTAAGAGAGTTTTTAATTTACGAATTGTTAGATTGATATGGCCTACTATGACTTGTCATAGAGTCTTAAAGCTTGGACTGTAAACATTAGAATTTGAAGTCCTATGTTAAAGACGTCTTGATACGTTTAGATGTCTTATGTCGTTTTTTGATGAAAATGACCAAAAGGACGTTTAAACGTTATGTATCTGAAAGGTATTTGCGTGTCTGGGGTGATACAGGGAAGATAAAAAGAGTTGTGGTTTTTAATTTTTAATTCATGACAGGTAATTGAAATGTAAAGTTAAAAAATAGATAATTAAATATTTAATAACGTTGTAACAAAAACAAAAAAAACCCAGAAATAATAGAAATTGAAAAGACCAAAGATGATTGGAAAAATGCCAGGAATCTTGGTAACTTGATCAACGAGAAAGAAGACATTAAAATAAGGAAACTCCTAGCATAAAACGCCTTTCGCGATCTAGTTATTAAATATCTGGCTTAGGGAAGACTTCATTAGTGAATGCAAAAGAATACGCCTTTACGAAGGCCTTGTTCTACCATGACAGCTCTACAACTGTGGTACATGGGGATTAACGAACACGAATTTAGACAGTCTAGACGCTACACACAGAAAACAACTCCGTCGAGTCATGGGTGTGAAATGGCCAGACAAGGTTAGTAACCAAGATCTCTACGACCGTTGCAGAGTAGGCCCTGTTAGTGATAGAATAAAACGACAAGGATGGAAACGTCTTAGCCGCATAACATACCGACCCAGACAGCAATGAAGGAATACCTCAATGCCGGGAAGAAATACCGCGGACGAACACCAACGTCTCTACCAACAACACTAAATGACGACTAGCAGACATATCTACCCTCGTCTGCTCCAATCAGCACCAGGAGAATTTGTATCTTTACAGCTACAAAAAACTATTCCATCAAAACTAAAGACGGAACATGATCTGCTCGCTCGTAAAACGTTGGCGCAAGACAGGGATACGTGGAAAAATGTAACAAAATGAATCTAAGCAGAGACATGCTGACAACAGCACAAATATTCACGGCAAGCGTCCTTGAGACTGCGTAGCCTAGATAGATCTCAATTCAATAACGTTATTAAGATTGTAGGATGAGATTGAATGAATTGGACACGGCAGCTTGGGAAAGTTGGGGGCCAGAGATGGGTGGGGGGGGGGGGGGGGGGGGGGGGGGGGGTGGTGGGGGGGGGGGGTTGAAGCGGTAGATAAATAAGTAGAAACGGCCACCGTTGGAATCGATTCACAAAACATATGAGCTTTTATTTCTATACCGCATTTCCATGGATTCATTTATATTTGTTACCCACGCAATGGAGCCAAATTATCATTTTATATTATACAATTTGTATGTCAGGCGTCCTTTTTTTCTATTAACGCTGACAAAATCCGTCACTGTTTATAAATTAACTCTTTCATAACTTGTTCCCGTAGTAATAGAAATAGTAGTAGTAGTAGTAGTAGTAGTAGTAGTAGTAGTAGTAGTAGTAGTAGTAGTAGTAGTAGTAGTAGTAGTAGTAGTGGTAGTGATGGTAGTAGTGGTAGTATTAGTAAATGTAATATTATTATTATTATTATTATTATTATTATTATTATTATTATTATTATTATTATTATTATTATTATTATTATTATTATTATTATTATTATTATTATTATTTATTATTATATATTATTATTATTATATATTATTATTATTATTATTATTATTATGATGATGATGATGATGAATGATGATGATGATGATGATATTATTATTATTATTATTATTATTATTATTAGTAGTAGTAGTAGTAGTAGTAGTAGTAGTAGTAGTAGTAGTAGTAGTAGTAGTAGTAGTAGTAGTAGTAGTAGCAGTATAAATAGTAGCAGTAATATCAGTAAAAGAAGTAGCAGTAGTTGTACCAATTCTAAAAATTACTTACAACCACCACCAACCACCAACAACCACCAGCACACCACCACCAACCACCACCAACCACCAGCACACCACCACCAACCACCACCAACCACCACCAACCACCACCAACCACCAGCACACCACCACCAACCACCACCAACCACCAGCACACCACCACCACCCACCAGCACACCACCACCAACCACCACCAACCACCACCAACCACCACCAACCACCACCAACCACCAGCACACCACCACCAACCACCACCAACCACCAGCACACCACCACCAACCACCACCAACCACCACCAACCACCACCAACCACCACCAACCACCACCAACCACCAGCACACCACCACCAACCACCACCAACTACCAGCACACGACCACCAACCACCACCAACCACCAGCACACCACCACCAACCACCACCAACCACCACCAACCACCACCTCTACCAGCACACCACCACCAACCACCACCAACCACCACCAACCACCACCAACCACTACCACCACCACCAACCACCACCAACCACCACCAACAACCACCAACCACCACCAACCACCACCAACCACCACCAACCACCACCAACCACCAGCACACCACCACCAACCACCAGCACACCACCACCAACCACCACCAACCACCACCAACCACCAGCACACCACCACCAACCACCACCAACCACCACCACCACCACCAACCACCACCAACCACCACCACACCACACCACCACAACCACCACCAACCACCAACCAACACACCACCAACCACCACCAACCACCACCAACCACCACCAACCACCACACACCACCACCAACCACCACCAACCACCACCAACCACCACCAACCACCACCAACCACCACCAACCACCACCACCACCAACCACCACCAACCACCACCAACCACCACCAACCACCAACCACCAGCACCAACCACCACCAACCACACCAACCACCACCAACCACCACCAACCACCACCAACCACCACACACCACCACACACACCACCAACCACCACCAACCACCACAACCACCACACACCACCACCAACCACCACTAACCACCAACACAGCACACCACACACAACCACACACCAACACCAGACACACCAACCACCACCAACCACCAACCACCAGCACCACCTCCGTATCTTTTCTACTCACCACGTATTTCTGGAAGACGTCCTTGATGTCAATGGGAATGGTGTCTAATGACGTCACTAAATCAAAGGGCACCGCTCCATCCTGAGAAAAGAGATAAATAAATAAATTAATTAAAGTGTAAACAATACAATATCTACTAAATGCGCTCAAATTGCTTTACAAGGGGTAAGTGCCAACAGCAACACTTAACATATCTAAAGATGTGAATAAGAGTGTATGAAAGTTGCCAGACAAAGCAAGATAGTAAATTACAAGAAAAATAATCATCCCAAAAAAATCAGTCAACCTCGACTGGGGATCGAACCTCAGACCTTCTAATTACCGTAATCTCGACCTCTCGTGTTCAATGGTTGTGTTATGCGATGCAAGCGAAGGTTTACAGCGTAAAACTGTGTGAAGAATATAGGAATTAAAATTTTCCCAACTATAGGGGAGCGAGGACGAGAGACGCATGCGCACAACCAACATGACGTTCTCTCTCTAATAACTTTTCCGCCGGTGACGTCACAAACTATGGGTGACGTCCAATCAAGGGACGCTACTCTTCCGCTAATCTCATTCCCTATTCAAATTCGTAACGGAAAAAAGCGGAGCTGTCTTGAAAATGCATATTCTCTAAAGGCTTTCTCACGAGTATAGGGTAACCATTCTTTGAAATAGATTATAATATTGTATAAAGTTATGATGACATAATGGATAGATTGAATGATCAATAACTAAAATTGGCAGGTGAAGAATGAAGAGACGAAAAAAACCTATATTATATATTAACAAAAAGTGAAATAATGAATGGTATAACTGCCGTAGTCTGAAATAATCATGTTTTAAAAAAAAAAACACTTTTGGCCAGGAAATTCGCGTTTCAAATACCGTTGGATTTAAATGACCCCCATCTTGTCAAAACTTCAAAGAAAGTCTTCAGGGAAGTCCCAGGTTTGAGAGTTTTTAACAAGATGAGGTTCGTTTTTAATGCATCAATATTTCAAGGACGAGTGTGTGTTTTTTTTCTTTCGGAGTACAGCAGATAAGATAATGAAAGGAACAGACAAATAGGACATAAATTGTGAAAGGAAAATGGACATTCATATGTCTAGCGCGCCTAGAGCCTGGTGAAATCGGGCTAAGGCGTAATACAAATGCCAAATATAATATGTCTAACCATCTATTTTCATGATGTAACGTATTGCGTAATGCACCTTTTGTTTAAAGTATTACATCAAATGTATTGTGTAACGCAATGCCTAACGTATTGTTTCTAGAGTTGATCACTTCAAAATGAGATCAACGGCTTAACTACAAATCAAAGTCAATTAATTGCCAAGTAAGTGAAAAAAAAAAAAAAACTTATTCATTGTTCCTTGAGCTTTATTACTCGACACCATGGCGTCATGCTCGACATCCATTGCTCACTGTTATCACTAGCGCTCACTATCACCTCCACTACAATAACCATAATCAGCACTTCAGCTAGCATAATCACCACTATTACCGCCAATTTCACCACCACCACCACTACCACTACCATCGCCGCCGCCGCCGCCGCCACCATCATCATCATCACCACCACCACCACCACCACCACCACCACCACCACCATCATCATCATCATCATCATCATATTAGTAAAACCATCACAATCACCATCACCATCACTACGACAACCACCACCACCACCACCATCATCATATACAAACAGAAACGAAAATTAAAAAAAGAAAAACAAGACCAAACACAAAACAAAACATCACATTTTAAAATACCTTATTTGCCAGATAAGCATCGGCGTTGCATCTCAACATGGCTTCGACAATCTGGCAACTTGGTGTCTCCGTTCTAATGTAATTCATCAGGGGCGTGTTTCCGTTCTGGTCAAGAAAAAAAAAAGACCCAAACAAACAAGGTAACAATAAATAATAAATACGTGATGAAAACCTACTAGACAAATGACAATTGTCACATGGGGAATGTCTGGCAGCAAATTGTTTCCAAATCCAGCCATACACTGAGAAAACAACACGTTATATCTTTTTTTTTCTTTTTTTTTTTTGGCCAGATATCGTTTACTACAAATATCGATGAGTTTTGATGACTATCAGTATCTTCTGGCCGAATACAATCTCAAATGAGGACCTAGGAACTAAATTATTTTTAATTGAGCTTTTATATAGCGGAATTATCCTCTAAACGTGCTCAAACCTGGCTAACAGCAACACTTAACTTTTAGGACAGGACATGAGTCCTGTTTGGCGATATTACAATTTTTTCGGACAGAGACAACGTTGTTAACTGTCAGGTACTCATTTTACACCTGAGTACAGTGAGAGAATGTGAATAAAGAGCCTTTTCCAAGGACTCAACTATGCGCCAGGACCTTCCGATCCGAAAGCCCGTGTCATACCACAAGACCACATAGCCGCACAAAGAACTAGAGCAGAGGTGGAGTCTATGGAGGGCCTCATTAAGGAGAAGGTGGCAGTGATTGGGGTATATTTATCGCAGACCTGCCGAAACAATGACTTACAAAGAAAGCTCTCCAAGGAAAGAGGAAGCGAGGCCGCCTCTAGGAGACCTGGAGACGTACTGTGGAGAAGGACCTAAAGCAGAGAGGTATGTCCCTCGAGGTGGCACCGAGAACAGCAGCTGACAGGACCAGGTGGAGATCCCTTGCATCACGGAAAGTGATGTCCCAGGTTTGAGAGTTTTTGCCAAGATGAGACACTCGTTTAAATTGATCGATATTTTGAAGGATGAGTTTTCCGGCCAAATGTTTAAATACGAGTTGTTGTATTTCCCCCAGAGTTGACTGGTTAACCCTCTCCTTACCAGACATTTTCATGATTTTCCCCAAAACTTCAAGCCCAACTAACACAAAAATAGGGAATGAGATTAGCGGAAGAGTAGCGTCCCTTGATTGGACGTCACCTTACAGAGAGAACGTTTTTGCGCATGCGTCTCTCTCGTCCTTGTTTTCGGTGAAGTGTCTCATGCCGCTTTCACCGGAAGCGAGGACGAGAGACGCATGCGCACAACCAACATGACGCTCTCTATCTAATAACTTTTCCGCCGGTGACGTCCAATCAAGGGACGCTACTCTTCCGCTAATCTCATTCCCTATAGATTTTTTATCACTCAAACACAATAGCAGTAAGTTCTTGCGATAAATAATTTCTTCAGTAAATCGTGCTTTGCAACACACTGTTCATTTTCTTTAAATTTTCTGATGTACAAGAGAAGTTTGAATAATAAAAACTGTTGGTTGTATCGTAACGAATGTGACGATTTTCCTGCAGTTGGTAAGGAGAGGGCTAAAAGTTTTGACAAGCCAAAGGTCGATAAACTGAAAACAACGAGGAATTCAATGGAAGAAGTGATGAAAAATAACAAAATTGGGGTGAATCACAATTGGGTAAAATATAAATATTCACCAGCTATTTTCTTTCAATTATACGTTGGTGATTTGTAAATTTGCTTTAAACTCAAGAAACACACAATTTCCTGGAGCTACATATAAACTAAATCAGATATTTCATGATAAGATATAATTATGAATATTATGTCATATAGCCGAAGGCATTAACACAAAAAATCTTTTCTAGCAAATATCAGAATTCAATAAATTGCGCGAAGACAGAATTTTTGACATGTGCATCTATCTATTTAGAATGAAAAAAATGAATCTAAACTATTGTAAAGAACCATTATATATATTTAAATTGAAAGTGGGAGGCAAGAGATTTAGATCTATGCTGGTAGAATACTCGTTTCAAAGGCAAAGTAATCGTAATCGGTGCCGTGAATGTAGCCAAGGTTTTTTTTTAAATTCCAGCCCTAAGACTCCCACCATTGATAATAAGGACTGTTAGCCCCAGCACGAAATGATTTAGTATAGATAGTTCGAAGATGACGTCGCTCAGGTCTTGTTATTGTATTTTGCCATCCGCGTTTATGAATAATGCTCACTGAACTGTATTAACCCGACTATAAACGTTCATGGATACACACAGTTTTGTGTGTTGGTCCGTTATACTTCCGGATGGCAATGCTATGAGCTTCTTAGCCAAATCCAAAAGATAACGAACGATAATTGCCACTGTCCGTAGAACTAGACAGAAACCAGAATAAACTCCTCCTCCTCCTCCTCCTCCTCCTCCTCCTCCTCCTCCTCCTCGGGTGTCCTTAGTAGTCGAGCATGCGTTACATCCACCCCCCCCCCTCCCACTCCACAAGAGGATAATTTCGTAGATGTTTTACATTGATACACCATTACTGTATTTTCAATTCTACAACATTACACAGGGCTCCGATTGGCTTGTCAATGTTTACCATACGTGACAAGGCTGAGTTGGTCTAACTATACCGACGATATCGGAGAAAACACTTTTTTCCCTTTTCGAATTTAGACAAGATCAGAAACATTTTACTTCAAATGACCTTAAAATTGTCAGAAAAAAAAAAAAATCTCAAATCTAAGATTTTTAGGTGCTGTGTTTGAGGTTGTTTGTATGTTTGTTTGGTTTGGGTTGTTTTGTTTTGTTTTTGCGGCAAGTTGAGGTTCATTTCTGAAGTAAAAATTTTGTGAAAATAAATACAATTTTTTTTTGTCAATGGAGGACAGTATATCAAACAAGACAATCTGTATAATATTAAACGTCACAAGACTTGCCAATAACTGTTTGGCAAAATTATAAACATTTTTTCTGGGGTTTGTCTTTTTTTTCAATTCTTAATTTTGTAAAAAAAAAAAAAAATTGGGGTCTAGCCCTAATATTCTGTTTTTTTTCGTTTTGGTTTCTTTTTTTCACGTCAAGTCTTGAAATTCATTTACATTCCGGAATGTAATGAAAAACAACATGAAAATTTAACAAAAGGAAAAGAAAAACAACACACAAAACAAAACAATAAAAAGGACAAAAAAAACCCCAAACAAAACAAAACAAAAAACAAATAAAAAAACAAAATTATAACAACAAAATGTAAAGAAAAACACCCCCAAACAAAAAAAATAAATAAAAAAAAAATAAAAAAAATAGAAGAAATAAATGAAAAAAAACGTAAAGTAATATATAACAAAATTTTTAAAAAACATGTTTAAAAAACGCTACAAAAACGAGCTTGTACAACAACAAGAACAACACAACTTTAAGTACGTATGCAATTAAATAAAATCATATTAAATAGTCCGTATTATTTGAAAGAACCTTTTTGCGCAGATTTTTTAAAAATCGCCACCCTGATCCCACGGAAAAAGCCTTAATCTTCACCAGAACCTCCTCCTCTCCTCCTCCTCCTCCTCCTCCTCCTCCTCCTTCTTCTTCTTCTTCTTCTTCTTCTTCTTCTCCTCCTCCTCCTCCTCCTCCTCCACTACTCCTCCTCCTCCTTCTCCTCCTTCTCCTCCTCCTCCTCCTCCTCCTCCTCCTCCTCCCTCTTTTCTTAGCTTACAGTGGCCAAAACCAGAAGAGATATAGAGCCAGAGTTCATCCCAAATTCTATGGGTATAAAACGGATAAAAACTGAGTATCCTCTGGATAGGACGTTGGTCTTCTTCCACCTAAAATAAGTACCAGTGTTCCTCAAAGCGCTTGACAAAGGGTCCATGACCAACATCAAAACAAAACATGGAGAACGAGACATGGTCCCTGTAAGGCGATATTACCATTTTTTTTTCGACAAAGACAACGCTGTTATCGGTCATGTACTCATTTTACACCTGAGTACGGTGAGAGAATGAAAGTAAAGAGTCTTTTCCAAGGACTCAGCTATGCGCCGAGCGAGGCTGGAGCCCAGGACCTTCCGATCCGAAAGCGAGTGTCATATAACCTTGACAACATAACCGCAGATTTGAGAGTTCTTGCCGAGATGAGGGCCATTTAAATCGATCGATATTTGAAGGACAAGTTTTCTGGCCAAATCTTTAAATACGCGTCTTTATGGAGTACTGTACTGCAGCAGTTAACTGGTTAACCTGTAAAGCATAGCCAAACTAACCAATTCTGCCATACTCTGGAAAAACCCATATTTTAAAATTTGGCTAGAAAACTCGTCCTTCAAATATAGATCGATTTAAATGACCCTCATCTTGGCAAAAACTCTCAAACCTGGGACTTCACGAAGTTAATTTTAAAATATGGGTTTTTCCAGAGTACGGCAGAATTGTCGACACAGACAATGGTCAAATAATGACCGTAGGTAAGATTGCTAATTCTGTAATCTCCAAGTCTTGATAGAGGACGTGCCGATCTCTGATTGTAGTGAGTCCCTTATTCAAACATCGTCAGATCTTGGTCATGATTCCCCATGGGGCATTTGTGTGTGTGTGTGTGTGTGTGTGTGTGTGTGTGTGTGCGTGCGTGTGTGTGTGTGTATTAAAAAATTGATATTGATTCTACATTTCAGTATAACTTCAAGTGTTTTTTACAACTCATGAGAACCAGGTTCAATAAAGGAATCAGATGACTGCAGGAGTGACTGCAAAACTTTTTTTTGACGGTGGGGGGTGGGTGGTGGATGGGGAGGGGGATCAACATGATCGAGTGTATAACAACAAAAAAAAAACAAACACAAAGACAAAACAAAAAACAAACAAAAAGAAACCCCCCCAAAAAAAAAACAAAAGCAACTTGAACAACACTCCGGTCCGAAGACGATTGTCATTCCATATGACCATTGGGCATTGTGCATGGGGCGTTGGGCGTTATGAATGGGATATTGGGCATTGGGCATTAATCATTGGACATTGGGCATTGTGCATGGGGCGTTGGGCGTTATGAATGGGATATTGGGCATTGGGCATTGCAGTTCCACCCATGAGAGCCAGGTTTGAGCCACATTCTCGGTTTCTCGATCGTTCCCAAGCGCAATAAACTTAGTCTCCATTGCTCACTTTGCAGTGCTACGTGGTCTTGTGGTATGACACACAGCGTCGACCAGATCCCCGTCTCAAGTTAAATGGAGAGATTTTATTTCATCATCCTTGTGTTATTTTACAAATTCATATTATATTATTGATCTTAAAAAAAAACAAAGCAACAAAAGTTACTTTAATTTTTTTTTATTTCTTAAAGCTTTCTTTCTGAGATTCATTGTTAAATATGTCATCATATTAAAGAATAAAAAAAAACAAAAACAAACAAACAAACAAACAATAAATGAACAAACAAACAAACAAACAACAACAACAACAACAACAACAAACGCTTTCTTGCTCTCGGCAGTAATTGGCGCACATCAAACATATCGTGGTGATCATAACAAATTAATATGACAAGTCTTAAACCAGCAGTGTATCGGAGACCATTCACGATTCTTCCGCCAAGGAAATCTCGCCTCACAACTCTCACGTCAAGGAACGAGAGCTCATTGTGTTTAGCCGTCAAGATAATATTTACAGTTGGTTGGTTAGGCGAGAACTACGGAAAAAAAACAGACGTGAACATGTTATATGCAGTATTTCAACAGCAAACGTCTAAACTTTCGTGTTTTTTGGTGGTTTTTTTTTGTGTGTGTGTTCTTTTAACGAATTGACTGCCGTAATCTGGAAAAAAATTTGTATTTAAAAACTTGGTCAGAAAACTCACCCTTCAAATATCGCTCGATTTAAATCATCCTCATCTTAGCAATAAAAAAAACTATCCTGGGACTTCGAAAATCGATCGATAATTGAAAGACGTGTTTTCTGAACAATTTTTTAAAGTACGAGTTTTTCCAGAGAACGGTCGTTAACTGGAAATCGGTAAATATATTTTTTTTTGACATTCACTTCACTCCGAGTTGATATTTTGAGGTCTTCATAATACGCGTCATCAGTCATGACGTCACTCCCCTCGTAACTTCCCTCGTAACTAAGTAACTGGCTCTAAACTATCGGAACAATGACGGACACCCTCATTAAATATTTCTCCGACGAGCATTAAAGTGTATCCAGAGAAGAAAAACAATATATATTTGATCAAGTTTTGACTTTTATACATTCTGATCACATGACATATGTGACCCTACGCCTCGAAGTTGTATTTAGTCGGGATTTGGAAAACGAAGAAAACGGGTTTTAAAGTGGAAATGGTCAAAATGATCAAATTTCAGTTTTTGGTTGTTTCATAAACTACAATCATTTTTCTAAATGAAAACATAATAATTCAACATAAGTATTGACGATAAGTTATATATATTTAAAGTTTTAAAAAGCAACTATCAGTGAAACATTCAAAACAAGAGTTGACTTTCTCTCAGAGAGCCACCATTTCCAAGGCTTAGTAATATTAAGTCTTTTAAATAAATAAATAAAAATAAAATTCCCTTTATTCATCCCATGGGGAAATTTGTCTTTAGGGTCTAGTCCAAGGGAAGACTGGAATAACCCAGGCGGCAGCCGCAGAACAGCGCCGCAAAGTGAGCTAGGGCGAGGTGACTTGCTCAAGGCCACACAACGCAGCGGCGGGTGATTGAACTCGGTACCTTTCGGGTAGGAAGCAAAGACCGTACCGCTGAGCCACGCTGCCCCATAAGTCTTTTCCTCCACCAATAAGATGTAAGATACCACAGCAAAGGGAGTGTCCGTATCTATCTCAGAGTAAGCATGACTGTTTCCACAATTTCATGGTTCAACCAATAATGAACTTTAAAAACTGTAAACAAGTCTAGGTTTTTCCTTGACAACTTTCCAAATGAATGATTCTGATTGGTCAACGCTCATCACATGCGCCTGTTGACCATTAAAATGCCCGGGCGGTGTGTCATGACGTCAGCATGCGTGTGTTACATATGTGTGTGTTTGTGCATTTCGATACACACCAAGTGCTATTATTTCTTTGTCTAGCTGCATTGGTTAATGATCGAGGTGAGGGTCCTTTGTCCCTCTTTCTTTATTCATGATTGCCTAATCTTACATTTACAGAGATTGTTGTAGGATAAACATTTCATATTAAGCAGAATAGTACAAAGGGCATGAAAAAAGGTAAATGTATGGATAGACAAAGAGAAAGAGAGGCAGACCTATTAATGGATAAATATATAGGTATTATATATATATATATATATATATATATATATATATATATTATATATATATATATATATATAGATAGATGAAAAGGAGAGAGAGACCAACAGAGAGAGAGAGAGGGAGAGAGACACAGAGAGAGAGAGACAGACACACACACACAGGGAGAGAGAGAGAGACACAGAGAGAGAGAGAGAGAGAGAGAGAGAGATGTCCGTTTTATCGTGCTTTCTT
>NC_088366.1:43932040-43942040 GCF_034508935.2 Berghia stephanieae
GTAATTCTCACTAAACTGTAGTAACCAGACTATAAAAGTTCATGGTTACCCATAGTTTTGTGTGTTGGTCTATTTTACTTCCGGATGGCAATGTTGTGAGTTTCTTGGCCAAGCGCACACTATCTATATTTCTATGTCTAATGTAACTGAAATGTTGACAGTTGAGAACAAACGCATCCTGCCTATGAACAAAGTCAAAAGACTCGAAGCAGTAACATAACTTTTCTCTCGTAGGCCTAATATGCATCAACTTAAATGAAGTATAGTTTTAGCGATAACGAGAGAATGATAAGTGAGTATCCTTGAAAACCATTGACTATTCTTACACCAACATGGTCGAGCTCCGACAAAACACCTTTATCCCAGAAAACTCTCCACTTCAAATTCTATCGATCAAATAAAATAACTAACAACTCGTCATTATAATATTATGGTGTCAAACTTGACGTCTCTTTAGATTTCTTGAAAGTGTTGTGCTTTAACTTAATCGATCGAAATTTGAGTTTAACCAGTTAATTGCCGTACGCTGGAAATGCACGTATTTACAAACTGGCCAGAAAACTCATCCTTCAAATATCGATCGATATAAAAACATGACCCTCATCTTGGCAGAAAATCTAAAACCTGGGACTTTAATAAAAACCTCGCGAGGTCCCTTGAGAGTTATTGTCATGATTAAGGGTCAATTAAATTGATCGACGATTGAAGGACCATTTTCCTGGCCGAATTTTTAAATACGGGTTTTTCCAGAGTGAAGCTTTTAAGCGGTTTAAGATTTCTCGATTATGGTCAGGGTTAAGGGGTGGGGTCGTCGAACGGTAAGACATTGGTCACAGAATTTGATGGGGATTTATTGTTGTATCTCTAATCCTGTATGCAATCGCTATGCCGCCATTGGTCACTCGTTCTATATTGGGTCTTAGCACGGAATCTGCTGCTCGATATCAAATTCGGCTTTACATTGATTGGCAAAACGCCTTAAATCTATCGGACCAGAAATGTTGTTTATTATTAATATCGATGAATTAAACCGACCTTCAACTTATCAAAGATTCTCAATTCCGTGACTTAACATATATTATTCTATTCGACTCAGGTGTGAATGAATACCTGGCAGTTGCGGATAATATTGTAAAAGTGTTAATATAGAAAGAATACCGAACAAGCGACAGGTACTGTATGAAATGGCCTGCTGGCTGAATAAATGAAACATTGTGAATGGCATTGAGCATCGTAAATTCTTAGAAATGCGCTATATAAATGTTCATTTTTATCTTTAATTTCACTTATTTGAAATAGACACACAAACTCACACAAACTCACCCCCCCCCCCACACACACGCGATATTATTTTGTTTTGGTTTTAATAATAGAAAAGTTGAGGGTCGAGTGAGTTCATCAATTTTAAATTTTATAAAAATTCTGGCTGATATGAAAAAATGCGTTTTGTCATTATACAGCACTACAGACTCAATTTATGCCAATCCATCCACTCCACTCCATGATATGTTAATGATTAAATAATCACAAAGTCCATCAATCTTACGTCAAGTACCTTTTTTCTTTTCTTTGTTTTTTTTTTTTTTTTTTTGGTTTACCTTCTCCTTACCACTTTTGGAAATCGTCACATTTGTTACGATGCAGTCGTCACTTTTCTCATCCAGATTTCATCTCTTTTTGCTATAGCTATAAAAACTTGACATTCTGTAATAGAGTTCATATTGTCGAGCAATTTTATGTATAGAATGTGCTTGCTGCTTTTCTGTTTGAGTAAGAAAAGTCTGTTTTTGTGTTGGGTGGGGGTGAAGTTTTGAATAAAATCCTGAAAATGGCTGGTAAGGAGAGGGTTAAGTGACAAGCCGTATCAAAACGCTATTATGTAATTTGGAGCAGCGTGGCTCAGCGGTACGGTACGGTCTTTGCTTCGTACCCGAAAGGTACCGAGTTCGATCAGCAGCCGCTGTGCTGTGTGGCCTTGAGCAAGTCTCCTCGCCCTAGCTCAATTTGTTATTCCAGTCTTCCTTTGGAATAGAACCTAGATACGAATTTCCCCTATGGGATGAATAAAGGTAATTATATATTATTAGTTTCATTATTTTATTTATTTATTTATCGTTTATGTTGAACTTAAGGCTGAAATTGAAACTATAGTCAATCTCGCTACAGTAACAAAAGTTTAGCTCCTTGGAGTTCATGATAAGGTTTTCTTTTTTTTCTTCTGTAAAGCATATCAAATAGTGATCGGGAAAACTTCAGGTCCCGACGTTGTGTCTTTGGGTCAGGCACTTTACGTGCAATACCCCACATGACTCAGGTGTGAATGTAAACCTGACTACAGGCTGTAACGGATATTATTATAAAAGCGTTGGTACAAATAGAAGGCCTAACAGGCGACTGGTACCGTGTGAAATTGAAATTAAGTTCAATATCGACTGCTGAGGGAACACATGAAACATTGTGAAGCATCTGTGGATATTGTTCTATAGAAATGTTCGTATATTCTAATTTCATATTTAAAAAAAAAATGACAATGATCTTGTCAAACATTCTTAAACGCGGATCTTCTCTCGTATTTTTATTATAGAAGTCTTTGAAGTCTCGGGCTAAACAAGTTTGGACAAGTCGCGGTTTCTGGTCAAAATATAACAAAGTCGTTTTGTGAGTGTGAGAAATGACAGGGTACTGATATGGACCAAATTGAAGTACCATACACGTCGACCAAAAGGCTACCATTTTATTGTTTTTCATAGATAAGTATTGAATAGTAATCTTCAATTTATTGGACGAAGACAGATACTTTGGACGGTTCGGGTTTACCCTTTATCAACAAAACACGATGAATGAAACACTAAGAACGAATGAGATATTAAGTGTGACTGGCGTAGTTAAGGTGAATAAACCATCGTGTTTTGTTGATAAAGGGGAAACCCGAAACGTCCACAGTATCTGTCTTCGTCTAATAAATTGAAGCTTACAACTCAATATCTACCTTTGTTTTTCCTTCGAGCTTCTGTTCCCTATTTAACCATTCCCCTTTGTCTTACTTTTTCCTCAAGTCATTTTAATTGTACATCTAGGATGTTTTCACTATTAAATTTTCTTCCTTTTTTACTGGCGCTGATATTATATGACCTAAATGTGTTGCATGCGTCGTAAAACCCTTAAAAACAAACAAAACAAACCTTTGAGCTTAAGGTATCAACATTTTCATTGTTTTTGATAATGACGTTGGATAATCTCAGCTTTAGTCATGCACACAACGATTCCGTTTCAGATAAATCACTGTCCTGGGACTTGATGACAGTAACATGTTCAATTCCAGATCTTTTCCTCATCAAAAATCCAAGCCACACATGTTCGCAATCTGGGTTACTACCGATATTTAAATTTATGGAGACTAGAAACGCGACATGTTTAGGGTGAGTGTCCATGAAACAGTATGTCAGAATCAATCAGAGAAGAATAAGAGTTTCCTTCATAGTATAAGAACACTACTCAGAAAAGGTCATATTCTGCCGTGCTTTGGATAAAACCCATATTTTAAAATTAGGCCAGAAACTTCGTCCTTCAAATATCGATCGATTTAAATGACCCCCATCTTGGCAAAAAAAACAACAAAAAAAAAAAAAAACTCTCAAACCTGGGGACTTCGGGAAGTCCAGGTTTGAGATTTTTTTTGGGGGGGGGGGGGGGGGGGGGAGGGGGGGGGGGGGGGTCAAGATAAGTTTTTTTTTAAATCGATCAATATTTGAAAGACGAGTTTTCTGGCCAAATTTTAAAATATGGGTTTATCCAGAGTACGGCAGTATTTCTCGCTGATATCGATTGAGAGTGGATATTATTTTTGAACACAGAGAACTTTATACGTCATCTAGCGAGTCAAAACCGGATTATGCTGGAATGGACTAGATGAACAAATCTGATGGAAAATAATGGACATTTTGAGATTTGAGGTTTCTTTTTAATTTAATGGTTAAAGAAATGTCTCATTCTCCCATTCTATTTAATGAAAGCATTCATTTAAGTCAAATTATTTAAGTCAAGCTTAGAACTCATCCGGTTCACACCGAGATAGTACCATTTTGAGACGATTGGTCACTTATGTAAAATAATCATCACATTACAATATAAAGGTAATGACGCTCGGCCCGTGAAATCTTAAGACTGGCGTAGCTTTTTTCCAAACCGATTCTCTTTTTCAATACATTCAAGCAAAAGTCGAAACAAACGAAGGAGAAAAACTGACATCCAAGAGATGCAAACTTTATTGGAAATACAGCGATTCGTAGATAACAACTGTACAGTGGATCATAAAACGTAAGACGATCCTTGTCTGACGAAATCATAGGATTCGGAAAACCTCTAATCTTGAAAATAAAATAGTGAAAGAAAATTGAAGAAGAGTACACGACACATCCATTGCTTAATAGATATTTTCATTATCCTATCAAACCTACATGCACACATTTGCAGGTCTGATAACTAATTTTGGATTAGTTGCAATCGACAATAGTTTACGTTGGTTTGAGAAATTTTCCTTTACAACAATTAGCCCATAACAATTTGGGCAATCAGACATTCAAATAGGTGTATGTCGTACCAAACACAGGTTTAGATGATGTAGTAATTGAATGACTGAATAGGGTCATTAAAATGACATCAACATTGAGTTTGCATAGTTATTTATAAATAATGACCATTCATTTACAAGAGCTCAAAAGCATTTAACACTTAATCTAGAATGTGTGGACTTACGCTAAGGGATCTATCCGTAGCTAACGGTGGGAAAGGGAAGTAATTCAAACTGTCGGAAGGGGGTTAATGACACTGGCCGTTAAATGCGTGCCAGAGTTGTGTCCCTTACTTTTGATTTCCCCTGAGGGAGTTGTGGCTAGATGTTATCGTAGATCCTTTGCCCCGAAGGATTCTAAGGAAATTTCCACAAGAACTCACTTGGCAAAAAATTAACCTTTTAAAATGCAAATTTCAACGAAAGATTAAACACTAGAAAAATACTGAACACAGACATTTATATAACGTATTTTCCACTCTTTACCATCTCACTGGGTTTAATTATGCATCTTTCATTAAAGAAGGGGTTGTGAAATCTAATTTCCATTTTATACCACTTATGTATCTCCTATTGGCGCCCTTTTTGTACTAGCACTCTGGCAATATGCAACACTGATCAGATGTAGCCCCCTTCATACACCACCGTAAAAGCCTATTGGTGAATGTTAATTCACTCCCGAATCAAGATTCGTTAAATGCTTTGTTCAAGAAAAACATTTCTAGGCCGATCTTAGACACTCATTCGATTTATGACCAAGCCCATTGTCCCTTGAATTTGTTGATAACTCAGCCAGCCTGACTGGGGATTGACCTTAAACCTTTTGATTACAGACGTGCTACCAGGGCATCACAAATGTTACCCTATATTATAAATGAGTAAATTAATAAAACTATCTGTAGAGCGCCAATCTCCACCTGGCGTGTTCAATGACGCTTTCCAAGACAATCTCCACTTGACGTTTTCAATGACGCTGTACAAGACAATCTCCACCTGACGTGTTCAATGACGCTATACAAGACAATCTCCACCTGACGTGTTCAATGACGCTTTACAAGACAATCTCCACCTGACGTGTTCAATGACGTCTTACAAGACAATCTCCACTTTACGTGTTCAATGACGCTTTACAAGACTATCTCCACCTGACGTGTTCAATGACGCTGTACAAGACAATCTCCACCTGACGTGTTCAATGACGCTTTACAAGACAATCTCCACTTTACGTGTTCAATGACGCTGTACAAGACAATCTCCACTTAACGTGTTCAATGACGCTGTACAAGACAATCTCCACTTAAAGTGTTCAATGACGCTTTACAAGACAATCTCCACCTGACGTGTTCAATGATGCTGTACAAACAATCTCCACCTGACGTGTTCAATGACGCTATACAAGACAATCTCCACCTGACGTTTTCAATGACGCTTTACAAGAAAATCTCCACCTGACGTGTTCAATGACGCTTTATAAGACAATCTCCAATTGACGTGTTCAATGACGCTTTACAAGACAATCTCCACTTTACGTGTTCAATGACGCTGTACAAGACAATCTCCACTTAACGTGTTCAATGACGCTGTACAAGACAATCTCCACCTGACGTGTTCAATGACGCTGTACAAGACAATCTCCACTTTACGTGTTCAATGACGCTATACAAGACAATCTCCACCTGACGTGTTCAATGACGCTGTACAAGACAATCTCCACTTAACGTGTTCAATGACGCTTTACAAAACAATCTCCACCTGACGTGATCAATGACGCTTTACAAGACAATCTCCACCTGACGTGTTCAATGACGCTTTACAAGACAATCTCCACCTGACGTGTTCAATGACGCTTTACAAGACAATCTCCACCTGACGTGTTCAATGACGCTTTACAAGACAATCTCCACCTGACGTGTTCAATGACGCTTTACAAGACATAATAGACTTAACAATTTGAAGAAATTTAAATGTTACAATTTTAAGAAAATTAAATATTACAATTAATTGTAGATGTTCAAGTAAGTTATGTTGATACCAATGGAATGATAGGGATGACTTCATGCTTAAATTCTTATCTAGAGTGTGTTTCCACTGTCAACTATTTAAGCCTAATTACAAATCAAAACAAAAGAGAAAAAACCCCAACAACATAAAAATAAAACAAAAAATAAACCCCACCCCCATCAAACAAAACAAAACAAACCCAAAACAACAACAACAAACAAACAAACAAACATTGGACACTGAAGGAAGTGGACGAAGAGATATGTCAAGTCGAAATTAGAAAGTCACACGTGGAGAGGCAATCGCAAACATTTCTAATTGAGTTTGGCCCAAAACACTTAACGTTAAAATACATTCTCATGCAAATATCTAAAATCTGTAAATTTCCATATAGATGAGATTTGGAGAGTGGTGTAGAATGGTCTAGAAAGCTATTTGAAGAAGGGAATGGCATTAAAAACAAAATTTAGATGGTTTTATGTACTTTAATGTTATTCCTAACTCAATTTTTGATTTAATGCATGATTTTAAAAAAACAACTTCTAAATAGGACATAATCACAGTGAATGCATTAAAATGTAAGCTTATCGTTTTCCCTGTGTGAAAAATATCGAATAAGTTTCATACAGTGCCAGAAAAACCCCATAGAAAAATACAATGAGAAATACTGTCTTAAAATATACGGACATTTCCTTAACTAGGAATCGAATTAAATCTCCTGGTTGACCGTCAGACGCGCTGCCATTAAACCACAAAGTAGGAATGAAATGATAATAAACAGTGACACGAGCCATAATACCCTCTCGCAGTGCTCAACGCGAGGACCTTTACTAACCAAAGACAACACTTAACATGCAGAAAGAGATACGGCACCGGTCAGGTGTTATTACGTTGGATTTTTTCCGACAGAGACAATCCTGTTACTGGCCGGGGTTTCGAGTGTTTATTAAAATTGGAAGAGAATGTATATAAACTTATCCAAAACGAACAGATCATTAAACAAAAAAAAAAAGAAAAGATTATTAAAAGCATTTCGTAACGTGAAACTTTGTTGAACTTGGGACAATTAATTAACCAGCAGATTTTTTGACCAATCACAATGGTGGATTTGTGACACAGCCTCAAGACCCCTCGGACAAATATAGTTGGTTGTTTACAAATAATAGAATGAAGGCTGCTGACATCACTCTGCTCTTAGTTGTTGTTTGTCAGACTGCTAGTTGTGTGATTAGTTCTCACTCGATTCGCTTAATCATACTGTAAAGGTAAATGTTACACATATTTTTTATGATTGATCAGACTTATAGAATAGAACTAATTAATGCTGGTAATACGTGTAGATTGCTTAGTTAATCACTGATTGCCATTTGTTTACGAATGTCCGAGAGGCGTGGCAATGCTCCCTTCCACTCGGGGTCTATCGAAATAAAAAGAAATCTCTTTTCAAGCCATTAAAAAAAAAGAAAGAAGATAGTTTTGTCTCATTTTTATTTTCTCCCAACTTCAGATTACATTTCTATTTTAAACTGATCTATAATTATCCCTTTCTCAAAATAACGTTTCTTCTGTTTATTTATTTATACACCCAACTAGACCTGTTATATCCTCTCAACTTCTAGAGATGTTATGACTGGGATGAGTGTATATTTGATGAATGCAGACAATGTTTATAGACACCTCTGACAACCATGGCAATCTCCACGAGAGAAATGTTTTATTCTTTCTTTATTCATATTTTAATTTGTTGTTGAAAGTAGCAAATTATATCTGCCTCTTGTTGCAAACATTGCCAAACTTAAACTAACATATAAACAACCCAGCACCGATAAAAAGCACAACATTTACACTGGACATTATAGTTTTCTTTTAACTTATCGTTGCTTTTCGGCGTAATGATAAACAGCGCACGTAAGGGTGTGGCCGATGTAACAAAATATTAGTGAAAGAAGGAAACTAGAGCTCAAAGCGCTTTACAATGGGTACCTAGCTAACAGCAACATTTAGCACGAGACGTGACACCATTATTACAATCTTCTCTGACAGAGACGACGCTGTTAACGACCGAGTACTCTTTTTACACATTGATACGGTGAGGGAATGTGAGTAAAGAGCCATTTCCAACGACTCAACTATGCACCGCCTAGAGCGTGACTCGAACCCTGGACCTTCCGGCCCGATGGCAACAGTCATACCACGAGATCACATAGCCGCATTGTCACAAATTTGGCACTACAATTATCTTGATATCATCAATGATATGAGGAATTTATTGCTTCTTCCCAACATGGAACGTTTCGGGCTCAAAACCGTTCGTCAGCTAACAACAACAAAAAACAATAAAGACATAAATACATCACTAAATTCCAGATGTCATTTCTTTTACCGTCAGAACGCTGTTAACGGCCAAGTACTCATTTTACACCTGAGAATTGTGAGAAAATGTGAAATATGACTCAACTATGCGCCGCTCAGAGCGGGACTCTCCGCAGGCAAGAGTCATACCTCTAGACCACATAGCCCCACAATAGATAGACTATCAACGTTTTGCTATTCCAATTTTCAAGGACTTCCCACACTGAGGTCCTTGAGTCCACCTCTGTTGTGACAATGATGGCCGAGGTTGGTTTTCCCATCATTTCCAATTCTAGCCCCGGGGTGCAATACGACATCGGAGACACATTTTTCACCACTTTATTTCAGGATAAAAAAAATTCAATCTTGATGTTTACCTTAGAACGTTCTGGCTGTTTCATGAGTTGCTTTATAAGTCGTAATTCTCTTCATGAATGCTGTGCACTTGGCTAAGAAACTCACAACATTGCCATCCGGAAATATAATGAACGTTTTTCGTCTGGTTAATACAGTTTAATGAGAATTACTCATTTTTACAATAACAAAGACCCGAGTGACGTCAACTTCGTTCTATCTATCGGAAATTGAATGGATGCTCCGATTTAATAAACGAAAACAGATAAGGTGGACATTTCGCGTTTCCCTTTTTGCCGTTCCCACGGGTATCAGTCGTCTTTCGTGTTTCATCCATAGTGTTTTGTCGATAAAGGCTAAACCCAAAACGTCCGTATTGTCTGTTTTCGTTTATCAAACTGATGCTTGCATTCATTTTCAAATTGCTATTTTTTTTCTTCGAGCTTCAAGCAGCAACATTTACTTACCCAGTATTCCACAAGTAGCTATATAAAGTTTATAGTTTAAAAACAAACAAACAATGACTGTGATAAACTCGTGCACAATCTCATAATTCTAATCTATGGGCAAAGACTGACCGAACCCAAATGACGTCAATGTAAAAAAAAAGTCTTAATCACATCTGAAATTTAAGACTAGGACATTCTCTTTAATTAAAGCCCGTATCCGATGCTCGTGTAATTAAACATACTGGTTTGAGATGAACAAATCCCAAGGAATAAA
>NC_088366.1:43949540-43954540 GCF_034508935.2 Berghia stephanieae
CCATCGGCAGTTGAAAGTTCCGAGCTCTCGATGCCACAGGGAAAGTAAATGAATTAGTGCACGAACTCAATCGCTCTAGTGGAGGTTAGATGGACTGGCCTCGGACAGACCACAACAAGCGATGGACACAAATTATGGTACTACGGTCATAAAACTATACACCAGCATGGAGTTGGATTCCTTGTAAGAAAAGAAAATGTTACCGCCATTATTGAATGCATGCCTGTACCAAGCCGCCTAATATCCATAAAAATTGCAGCCCAGCCACTTAATCTAACAATCGTTCAGGCTTATGCACCAAATTCAGACTACAAGTGATGAAGATTTGGAAGAGTTTTATGAGATACTCGAGTCAACAATCTCAAAAATGCCCCCAAAAAAGACATCCTCGTGGTAATGGGAAACTGGAATGCCAAGGTGGGGACGGATGCGTACCCAGACTGGGAATGCACATTTGGACGCTTTACATAGGGAACAACGAATGAAAGAGGACTAAGACTCTTAGAGTTTGTCAAAACATACACATTAATGCTTGCAAATACTCTACATCCTCACAAGCAATCAAGAATAACAACTTGGTACTCTCCCGATGGATACATCACAATCAAATTGACTATATTTTGACCGCTCAAAGGTTAAAGTCTAATATTACCAAAGCGAAAACAAGAATCTATCCTGGCGCTGATATAGGCAGTGATCACGATCCGATGCTCTGCCACCCTGAGACTGAAACGACGGACAAAATTCCCTGCCACGGTGACACGTCAAAGATTCGAGGTTTCGAAACTCAAGGATCCCACGATAGCAGAAGAGTTTTAAGCACAAATTGGAGGAAGCTTTGCGGCCTTAAACCTTATTGACAATGTCATAGACACTATTACTAGTAGCGTCGGTGCTGTTCCGATAGCGTACGACTGCAGAAGAGATTTTGGGACAATGAAGAACAACACTGATGAAGAATCCAGAATGAAGTAGCAACAGGCAAATGCAGAAGTCAGTAGAAAGATGGCAAAGCAAAGTAAAGCTGGGTAATGGGACAATGCAGAGACATTAATCATGGGATGCAGCGCAGGAATGTCAAAAAAGCCAATGATATCTTGAAAATGCTTACAAAAACAAGTAGACTAAAAGCTAATGTAATTGAAGACAGCAAGGGTGCTGCACTTATCCAGAAAGAGTATGTCATGAACAGATGCACCGAATACTGCAAAGGGCTGTATAACATCGATCTGAGCCCAGACCCACCAGTCTTGACAGAGAACAGAAACACACATTACCCAGACACACCAAGAATAATGAAACATGAGGTTGATGCAATAATCCAGGGTTTAAGCTCAAACAGAACCCCTGGAATAGAGAGCATTCCAGCAGAACTTTTAAAAATCGGTGGAGAGGAGACAGTGGAGGCAATGACAATTCTATGTCAAATGATTATGAACGAGACAAGGTGTCCAAAAGACTGGACACAATCCCAAAAAAGGAGATTTGAAAAAGTGCGGTAACTATAGGACCATGAATCTTATTACCCAACCAAGTAAACGGATAATACTAAACAAAAAACCGAAGATGTCCGGGCAGAAGAGCAAGCCGGTTTTCGAGCTGGAAGGAGCACAGTACAAGTCTTCAATAACAGAATTCTGGCAGAGAAATTCCTTCAACAACAAAAAGAACTATTACACAATTAATTTCATAGACATCCGGAAAGCATTTGACAGTGTATGACGGTTTGTGGGATACACTACGCTTTTATGGTTTCGAAGAGGGTCTAATCCAGATAATCGAAGCACTCTATAGACTGCGAAAAGTGCAGTTCAACAACAAGTGAGTTCATCTGGACAAATGTGGGCGCCAGACAAGGCTGCATACTCTCCTCACTGCTCTTCAATGTCTTCCTAGAGAAAATTTATGAGCGAAGCTCTCAAAAATCACCAAACCTCTGTATCAATTGGCGGACGAAAATTGTGTAATTTGTGTTTTGCAGACGACATAGATCCCATGGCTGAAAGCGAACTAGAAATACAACTTATAACTAAATCGTCTGCGCATAAAGCAATGCAATACGGCATGGAAGAGTACAGAAAAGTCTCAGATACTGGTAAAAAGCAGAAATGATGGACACGCAGAAATTTCAATCGATAATGAAAAACTCGAGGAAGTGTCAAAATTTAAATACTTGGGTGTTCTGCTCACCAGTGACGGTACCAGATTGAGATTAAGGCAAAATAGGAATGTCAACAGCAACACTAACGAGGCTGACAAAAATATGGAAAATCCAATCAATTTGGAAATAAAAATCAAACTGTACAAATCACTAGTATTTTCCATCTTACTATACGGCTGCCAAGTCATGGACATTAACTGCAAAATTAGAGCGCAGAATTTCTGCTTTTGAGATGAAAAGTTATCGAAAAGTTCTGCCGGTGACGTATACAGAATACAGAACCAATAAAGACGAACTGAAAGAAGTACAAGATCGTGCAGGATGACAGGAACCCCTCGCCACAGTTAGAGGGATGAAACTGTCATGGTTTGACCACAATGTGAGCCGTGAAGGTTTGTGCAGAATGGTGATGGAGGGTACCCTTGAAGGAGGAAGAAGAAGAGGAAGACAAAGGAAAGTTTGGATGGACAATATCAAGGAATGAACATGAATAAAGATGGAAGAACTCTTGGAGAAGGCCAACAATAGAAAAGAATGGCGGAAAGTGGTGAGAGCTGCATCCCGTGTATTCCCTCGTCCTCGACGATCATCAGATCATGGGATGAATGAATGAATAAATGATTGTAAGAGTGTTATTTCAAAAAGGACGTCTAACAGACGACATGTACTGTAAGAAATAAAAATGAGGTTCCATACGACCTGCTATGGGAATATATGAAACATTGTGAAGCGCAATGACCGTGGAAACTCCATGGAAACCCACTATATCAACGTTCGTGTTTTGAAATTTCAATATTTGATGTAAACGCTAAAATTAAAGGTGTTTTGATGTTTTGTCACTGACTGGCTAATTTGATGTTTTGTCACTGACTGGCAAATTTGATGTTTTATCACTGACTGGCTAATTTGCACTGTACTTTATTTCCTTAATATGACCTAAACCACCTTTAATATTTCACATTATACTGACATAATCAATATTAATATTCCGTGCCGTTTTTAGTTTCGTAATGTGATTGGATAAAACTTTGCTTGGGATTCAACATTCTTCTTAGTAAATGATAATAATCGTCCCACAAATAGCTCCTAATTGATCCGGAGTGCTGAAAATAGTCTATAATGTTTATGCTTCTGTCTAAACTCGCTCCTCGGGCGGCAGGGGCGGCTCAATTTGGTGATATTTAAATGTAAACTACATTACAACACATTGACACTAATTCCTGCTATTAGAAGCAATTTTATTTTGTAAACAAAGTGAATTATCGTGGTTGTTTACAGTGCTGTATTAAATACTTATGCGGTTCTTCTAAATCCAATAGTGACAAAGGACATAATGATTTCATGGTAGCACGTCTGAACGGGAATCATGTGCGACTATGTAGTCAAGTGGTTTGACAGTCGCTTTCGGATCGGAAGCTCCTGAGTTCGAGCCTCGCTCGGCACATAGTTGAGTCCTTGGAAAAGGCTCTTTACTCACATGCTCTCACCGTACTCAGGTGTAAAATGAGTACCTGGCCGTTAACAGCATTGTCTCTGTCCGAAATTTTTTTTGTCGTATTGCCTGACAGGCGTCATGTCTTGTTCTACATGTTACGTGTTGCTGTTGGTCAGGGACCCCTTGTAAAGCGCTTTGAGCACATTTAGTGGATATTTAGAAGCCGGCAGCCGCCAGTAACTATAAATTATACAAGCCTGAATTTTCACCACAATCAAACCCAATTATTCAAATTTTAATTCTACGATCACATGTGTTGACTGTTATAACTTTATTTGTGTGTAAAATGGTATGCCTTATAAACCATCAATGACCAAGATTGAGTTTTTCAGAAACTTACCTCGTCCTGCCTGTTAATTTGACCTCCCAAGTTTCTGAGCAGGTAGATCATTCTCTCTCCCTTCCGGATTCTCTCCATAGTGTGGGCTGTGCTTAGTGATTGCATCGCCTGGAAGAACGAACATCTCATCTGAAAGGAACAGGAAGGATACGGACAGTTTTAGATTTTGATTTAAATTTCAGTCTTACAACATTTATATAATTAGATCACACCAAAATCAGCGACATCCATTTCTTTGCATAATAGAAACGTCTGATTTTCCCTTGTCTACCAGATGGAGGTAAAATGGATATTATATTTCCTCACAAAGAAAAAATGTTTTGGAAACTTCAAGACAAATTTTAAGGCGAGAATATATCGAGGTTAAGGTGCAAAACTATCGTATCGTAAAAACGGAACTTTTCAGGAGAGACCAAATAAAAAACTGTTTCAATTCATAAAAATCATTTGATACTCATGAAATTTACTAATCTTACGTAAAAAAAAAAAAGAAGTGGCGAGAAAATGGATGGTGGCCTTTTTGAGAAGATAGATATAATAATAATGATAATAATAATAATAATAATAATAATAATAATAATAATAATAATAATAATAATAATAATAATAATAATAATAATAATAATAATAGATCTTTATTGTCCATAAATATGGCAATTTGTCATTTAGTTACACTTGTTATAATGTTAAACGATAACTAAGATTGAACAGATATTTCACTCCTACTTATTTTCTCTCTCTCTCTCTCTCTCTCTCTCTCTCTCTCTCTCTCTCTCTCTCTCTCTCTCTCTTTCTTTCTTTCACACGTGCGATATACACAACATAAACATATTCATTTCGTTTTCAATTTGTTACGATTGTGGCAATTCGACACCAAAAATTATCATCATTATCAATTGGTCAGTTAATCTTACATTAAATAAATTAATCAGTTAATCAGTCAACGAATCAATCCTTGGTTTTTCTGTACCATATGAAATATTCAAAATTTTTATTGCTGATGG
>NC_088366.1:43959540-43979540 GCF_034508935.2 Berghia stephanieae
CCCCCATTCCAAAGTTCGCATTTCTTTTGATTTCATTTCATAATTCGCTTTTCGGGATCTGATTCATCACGACAAAATACCGAATAGAGACGCCGAGCCACGAATTAGATGCACATTTTATCGGTATCTATCTATACCCCCAATTGAAAAAATGAATAGAAGAACGACCCCATTAACACGGGGATAAAACTGGTATGGATAGAGGAATATACGATTCTGACATTCTTGCTTTCCGAAACAAACAAACAAAAAAGGAAAGAAAGCAAAGCCAGAAAACAAAACAAAACAAACCCCCCCCCCCCCCCAAATAAAAAAATCTCCCAAAAAACGTAAAAACGAAAACAAAAAATCCTAAGCCGCACTTGAAACCGATAAAGTGGTCCAACCCCCCCCCCCCCCCCCCCCCTTTAAGAAAAAAAAACAATAACAAAACAACATTTAAAAAATAATACAAACAATACTCCCTCAAAAATACCAACACTGGACTTCCAAACAAACAAAACAACAACAACGAAGAAAATAAAATAAGAAGAATGAAAAACAAACAAACCAACAACCCCCCCCCCCCCTAAACTGCGCTTTGGACCAATTATTGCGGTCCCTTCGTTCGCGGCCCGAGTGCTCCATCAAATACGCTACCAATAAGGAGCCTCTCTTTTCTGTGACTACAGCGCGTATCAAATCTGAATTTGTTCCCAAGCAATCGCTGATTTCCGTGTTAAAACAAGCACGAGACATGTTTTATGAGATTTCACGAGTTGGCACCACGTTCAAGCTGGGCTTATTGGCTCATGTTACACGGCACAACATCAGTAGTAATGTAATGGCCGGTCGTGAAGAGGAACCGCCATACTCCGACACAACGCCTTTATCATGTTGACAAGATATTTTTTTTTTTACTTCAAACAGCAATATATAGATAGAATGAAGTTGACGTCACTTGAGTCTTTGTTATTATAACTATTTTAGTAGCAGGATGTATGGTAAGATTCTTGGGAATACGGGACGTAAAAGAGCGGAGATGTGATATGATTTTTTGTTGATGACCGGCATATTTGGACTAGAAAATTAGATGCCATCACTCGGAAACCAGAAGATCAATTACACAAGGAACGATGCATCCAGTACTCTGGAAGAGTGGTTTTACAATGGCGACGCTTGGTTTTTCATTGCTCTGTTGTTCATCAGTAAAAGTTTGTATTCTTGTGTTATTATCTGCCATCGTTTTTGTATATGGACTTATTATTTGTAATTGGAATACAGGTATGACTATATTTAAATATTTCTATTTGTGGTACCTATTTCAATAATGTGTAGAGCATGAAAAGTTACTACGAGTGAACAATGTTGTTGTGTTCGAAATAAAAACAATATGGCGACCGTCGTCTACACAAAAAACAAATTGCTTGATATTGGACAAACAACAATCAAAACAAATGATCGAAAAGGTTTTATTGTTTCAATCAAGAAAAGAAAAAGAGGAAAACGTGGAGGCGTCAAGCAAAGAATTCGAAGAACTGGTAAAGTACCACTACCTATGATTATACTTTCAAACGTTCGATCTATCAGAAACAAAGCGGACAATATTAGCGCGTTGTGTAAATTTGATCCTGATTATGAAAACTCAAGCATACTGTGTTTTACAGAGTCATGGCTTTCAGACTTAGATACAGATAAAAGTGTAGAATTGGAAAATTTCATAATACATAGGCGTGACAGAGATAGCTCAATGACAGGAAAACAAAAAGGTGGTGGTATTTGTGTGTATGTCAACAAAAACTGGTGCAAAAGCTGTCGAACTACACGTTCATTATGTGAAAAGGACATCGAGCTCATTTCCCTCTCTCTTAGACCCCACTATTTACCTCGGGAATTCCCACTTATTTATGTCATTGCTGTGTACGTCCCTCCTGATGCGAATGCTAACACAGCTTTACGGGTAATTGAGGAGGAATCATTTAATTTTTTAAGAAAACATCCTGATGCCCCCGTAATAATTCTTGGTGATTTCAATCACTGCCCTCCTATAAAGTCTTTTTATCAACACGTCTCTGTTCCTACCAGACGAGATAAAACCCTGGATCTGTGCTATACAAATATTAAAAATTCATACAGAAGCGTTCAAAAAGTAAAAATAGGAAATTCAGATCACAATAGTGTGTTGTTGATTCCAACCTACAAAACTAAATTAAGACAACATAAAGCGATAGTGAAAGAAACTCGTCTTTGGTCAACAGAAAATATAAACAAACTCCAAGGTTGTTTTGACTGCACAATATGGGATGAACTCATGTCTGATAACATGTCACTGGACGAGTGGGTTGATGTTGTCACGTCTTATATTCATTTCTGTTGTGATTTGTGCGTGGACACTAAAAGGATTAAAATATTTAACAACAACAAACCTTGGGTCAACAAACGAGTTAAGTTATTTATAAATATGAAGAAAATCGCTCATATGAGTGGGGACAAAAACAAGCAGCACGAGGCAGAAAAAACAATTAAAGAGGGTAATTTATGAAGAAAAACGTAAATATAAAGATAAAATGGAAACAAACCTTAAAAATTCAAATGCATCGCAGGCGTGGAGGATGATTAAAGAAATGAGTGGCGTTAACAACAAAAAGACAGATTTTAACAATGACACACATATGAATATCGAGGAATTAAATAAGTTTTACTGTCGATTCGACACCATTGACAACGTACTTTCAAAAATTAATATCATAACAAAAAATACGTCTCCTCCGCCAGAAATCGAAGAAGAGGCGGTCATCAATGTTCTTAAATTATGTAAAAAGAAAAAAGCACCAGGTCCAGATGGACTTAGTGGGGAACTCATTTCAAACTGTAACAACCAACTAGCTGTCCCTTTCTTGCCTATTTTCCAACGTTCAATAGATGAACAGAAAATCCCAATTATATGGAAAACATCGACTATAATTCCAGTACCCAAAAAGAATCCACCAACTCAGCTGAATGATTATAGACCTGTTGCTTTAACATCAATTATTATGAAATGTCTGGAAAAGATTCTGAAAAGAGAGCTGTTGCAATTTATATATGACCAACACATACTTGATCCATATCAGTTTGCCTACCAACAAAATCTTAGTGTGGAAGACGCACTCCTCACAGTGATGCATTCAATATCAAATCACTTGGATGTTTCACCCGCCAACTA
This sequence comes from Berghia stephanieae, assembly GCF_034508935.2. Classification (NCBI taxonomy): domain Eukaryota; kingdom Metazoa; phylum Mollusca; class Gastropoda; order Nudibranchia; family Aeolidiidae; genus Berghia; species Berghia stephanieae. Next base: position 43,962,725 of record NC_088366.1, read on the forward strand.
CTGCCGAATCCTATACGTCGATTTTTCGTCTGCCTTTAATGCCATGAAAACCAACATATTAATTAGTAAACTGCATGCTCTAAACCTTCCCCATTACCTCATCAACTGGTATAACAACTTTCTCATCGATCGCCCCCAACATGTCAGAGTAGGCTCAAATATATCATCAGTAAAAACTCTTTCAAACGGATGCCCACAAGGTGTGTAAGCTCACCTCTACTTTACATCCTCTATACAAACGATTGTGTGGCTAGCTTTGATAACTGCCAACTCATCAAGTATGCTGATGACACCGCAATACTCGGCCTGCTCAATGATTCCGTCTCCGAATTTAAATACACTGAGCAAGTTAGTAAATTCAGCAAATGGTGTGCCGATAACTGTCTAGAGCTCAATGTAACAAAAACAAAGGAACAACTGTTTGATCACAGAGAAATAGGAAAAAGAGCAAGACAAATAACAAAAATTAACAATCAGGCGGTTGAAACTGTTGAAACGTTTAAATACCTTGGTGTAATTATAGATAACAGTCTAAGATTTGAATCGCACACCAACAATGTCATCAAAAAATGTAACCAGCGCTTGTATATACTCAGAAAATTAAGGTCTTTCAATGTGAACAGAAAGACCATGATACAAATCTACAAGTCATTAATATTGAGTATCGTTTCGTTTGGCATCACAACGTGGTATGGAAGCTGTGGAACAAAAGAAAAATCCAAACTACATAGAACCCTCAGAGAGGCTTCAAAAATAATTAACACAGACCTTAGAAGCCTTGACACAACTTATATTAATGCAGTTGAGAAGAAATCTTTTAACATTATCAACGAAAAGAGGCATCCGCTGAACGAAAAATTCCAACTTCTGCGCTCCGGAAGACGGTATCTAGAAGCAAAATGTCGGACAAATCGACATAAGACAACCTTCATTCCAACCGCCATAAAATTAATTAACAAATCTTCTGTGGAAAAATGAGACAACCAATGAAAATAACGAGAAGCAGTGTCGTGAATCATCATCATCGACATTGCCGCCGTCGTTATCATCATCATCATCATCATCATCATCATCATCATCATCATCATCATCATCATCATCATTATCGTAGTCATCATCATCATCATCATCATCATCATCATCATCATCATCATCATCATCATCATCATCATCATCATCATCACAATCATTGCCATCTTCTTCTTAATATAAGACACTATATTTATAATATGGTTATCTGCTGTCCCAGCAAATATATCGTATCGTTCTATCTGTCTGTGTGTGTGTCTGTGTGTATGTATATATGTATGTATGTATGTATGTATGTATGTATGTATGTATGTATGTATGTATGTATGTATGAATGTAGGCATGCATATACGATGATATGCTGGTTTGTATGTATGTCTGCATGTATGTATGTATGTATGTATGTATGTATGTATGTATGTATGTATGTATGTATGTATGTATGTATATGTGTTTGTATGTACGCTCATTTCTTTTGTATACACGTGTAGAAACAATGTGCAAGCGTGTATGTTCGTGTATGGCTGTGTCTGTATTTGTAAATGTGTTGATGTTCATACCATGAACCAAACTGAGCATTGTTTACCTCACATGAATTGCCTTTAATTTGGACAATAAAGATTATTATTATTATTATTTATTCTCTGTTTTCATCTGGCCACTTCTCCATGCCCTACTATTCTCATCATTATTCATACAAGTGCCCGCTCCAAACTTTTTCTGAATATTATGTCGGAGTGAAAATTATTTTTTTAAAAAATGAATTGAAAACAAAAATGAACAGAAAATGTAGTCTTTTCCATTTAGTTGCCCTCAACAAAACGTATAAATTTTATCCAAGATACTCCTTTTACACAACAAAGTCGATTTTGAGCATCTAACCCCAATAGCTCAGTTGGTAGAGCACTCGCGTCATACGCAAAGGGACCAAGATCGATCCCGGGTGCAGTCGAGATTTTTTTCCGACACCTCAGGCCATCCAGCAGTAAATGGGTAGCTGGATCTATTAGAGCTGGCGGAAAGAACTTTGCGATAAACTAGCGTCCAATCCAAAAGGTAGCAAGTAATTGCTATTGTTGGTTTCACGCTATAGAAACCGGGATAAACTCCGGCTCATGGGCATGAAGGACTAGGCCTAGGCCTACTTACTTTAAGTTGCCCTCAACAAAACATATAAACTTTATCCAAGATACTTATTTTACACAACAAAGTCGGTTTTGAGCATCTAACTCACCCTGACAAAATGCTATTTTGAGTCGATGAAACACAATAGGATTATCTTATTTAATCGATTCATGGCGTAAAAATTTCAGCCAACATTGAAAAAAAAAGACTTTTTGTCAGTAAACATTTTGATCGTTCTCTCAATCTCTAAGGTCTTTTTTTTCTTCCTCAGCAAATCGTGTTCTGTTTGGTGTCATAGCAATCCCAGGGTTCTCTAGACGAGAGAGACGCTCATTAGCTTTTCCCGTAAAAAATCCTGTCTCGGGGACATAGGAGGTCAAAATTGGCTCTCTCGCCAGGGACAGGGATTTCCGGTGTTGTAACGCTGGTGGAGAAAAGAATTAACTCTCGAAAATAAAACGTTCGCCAATTAAGCTAGTCTGGCACCGTAGGGAGGGAGACGTGGCGTAAGGGGGATGGACAGGGGGGATATTGTGTTTACATAAAAAAAAAAAAATTACGTAGTACCAATGTGTACTTATTTGCAAGGTCTGATAGCAAAACGCAATTGTGGGGCTGTTTTAACATCGTTGTTATGGACAATACTGTGAAGAGGTTTGAGAGAATTTACATGTTAATAATGAGCCCATAACATATTGGGTTATCAGACCTGCATAAACGTATACGTCACGTAGTGCCATTGAGTATATTTTCCCCCCAAAGAAGTTACTATAAGTGACATTACTTTTAGTGACACCATGTGGCTACAATTTACCCTATTTTTTCTAAACACAGAGCGATGTCTTGTCAGCTACTATTGAGAACATCAGGTTTGCCTAGAGTTGCGCAAAGAATTTCTTTTTGGAGAACCATGAAATACATGGACGTTTTTGATTTTGGTGTGATCTACGAAATCCTTTGTTAACTAAAATCCTGACACAAGGACTTGCCTCTTGACGTCATTTATAGATTCTAATGATTTGTCGTTAATAGTGCTCGAGGAAACAAATTATAATCCCATTGGTTGAACTATTTGAATACAACTCACTATTTGTTTTCTTTTATGGTCGTGGACTTACCAGGCTATGAGGTTACGAAGGCGTCGGATCTCCTCACAAAACGTTGTGAGCTAAAATTGAGATTAACAAAGTCTAAAGCGGTGGAGCACAGTTATTGTCGATTAAAATGAGATTCGCAATCCTAATTGGGCGATCTTAAGCTCTTATTAGCCGAAGAAGAGAAAGACAGAAGAAAGTGTGGCAGGACAACATTAAAGATTGGACATGATTGACGTGGAACAATCTAATGAGGAAGGCCCAAGACCATGATGAGTGGCGTCGAATCGTGAAGTCTGCATCCCGAGAGTCCCCCCGACGACCAGCCGGCCATGGGATAGAGAGAGCGAGAGTGAGTAAGCTCTTATTCTTCAAATCGTTTCAAATGATATATATATATATATATATAAAATATATATATATATATATATATAATATATATATATATATATATATATATATATATTTATATATATATATATATATATATATATATATATATATATATATATATATATATAATATATATATATATATATATACGTTCATATCATATAATCTATAAGTTAATAAAACCAAAATGCTTACATTATGATTGTACAAATTGGACCCATACAAACTAGAAGTTGTCAAATCAATAAAGATAAACAGCGAGGCTGAATCTAGCCGCATTATAATAAAAAATAGAAGACAAATGAATATAATAAAAGTAACATAACTGGCAGTGCATCAATACAAAATTAGTCCTGGTCTAATACAATAAGACCCGGAAATAATCACTATTTTCCGGCGGGACTGCTGACTAAAATCCCCCCCCCCCCCCACTCCCCCGGTCATTGCTTTTCTGGGGGAAATTCCTCCGCCAAATCGTTGGCAAAGATGATTTGAGTGTGGGTCGATTGTTCTTTGAGATTATCGCCCTTTGTTTCAACTGGTTCAATAAATACAATAACTAAATTTACATGGAATCGAAAAAAAAATAAATAAACAAAAACAACAAGTCTCGTAAACATGAGCCTGCGGATACAGACATCAACCCCTCCCCCCCCCACCCACCCCATCCACCCCCTCCACACACAAACATTCCCTCTCTCACATAAAGGGCCACACATGCCTCTTAACACTGTACAAATTCTCCCAAAAACCAATCCCCCCCCCCCCCCCCCCCCCCCCCAAAAAAAAAAAAACCTCCAAAAAACACACACACACACAAATAAAAAACAAACAAATAAAAACACGAAAAGCAAACGTGCCTCTTCCTACAAATTTAGTGTTACTATCGGCTTGGGACCTCTTGTAAAAGGTTTGAGTTCATTAAGTGTATATTAAGTTTTAAACAAAATCTCAAAGCTCAATCTCACGATACTCAACGTGTTCATTGAGAAAATTAACTTCAATCCAAAGCTCTTAACAATGAGTCTTTCATAGATTCTAGTAACGACCAAAGAATAATATACCAAAGGAAACATTTTGTGATCGGTCATTGAAATGGTGTGTATGAAACAATGCCATACAGAGCAGATATAACAAATATAAAAAAAAAATAATAAATAAATAACTTCTCTAAAAACAAAAAAACAAAAAACAAAACCCCAAAAATTGAAACTTCAGTAATTTTTTGTTTTAATCAGCCTTCTTCGCTTTGGGATCGAACCTCAGACCATCCGATTAGCTCCGTCATCGTGTGGTCTGAGGTTCGATCTTCAATCGAGCAAGGCTAATTTCTTGGAATGATCTGTTTTCACTTGCGTTTTTCTATGTCTGGTACTCTGAAATGATTTGTACTTTTTCCAAAATAATTCTGTGAAATACGTGAATGGATTATTCCGATTCTAAAACTTAAAATAACAGATTTTTCACTTCCGATGTCTCCTGTCATCTTAGTCTATTTCGAATGTTCTTTCATCAAATCAACATTATCGTCGTCTTTATGATCGTGGAATCACTCAAATCAACCCACCCACAGGAAGAGGAGGCAGGAGACCCAAGTGGAGACAAGAGTGAACGTCCGGTACCAGTAAAAAGACCGGAAATCAGTCGACGAGATGCGCAATCATATCCAGATGACACAATTCCGGTCCTGCGTCATGACTTGGAGGACGGCTATGACCTTAATCTCGTAATCACCCACGATTTGTTCCAGAGTATTGACTCTTGCGTTCCTTCAGACAAGATGGTCAGTGCCGCTATCTTATAACGACAAAACACATTTGTGGATTTGTGGATTTGTCCAGAAAACTGTCGATATTTGAGGGACGAGTTTCCTAGCCGATTTTTAAAAATACGTATCTTTCCAGAGTACGGCAATTAACTGGTTAATTTGCTTGATATAATATTGTTGTTTTATAAGAGGAATACAGACTCACAAAATAAATGTATTCAATAGTCATTCATTGCCATAGTCATTGTAAATCCACCTTTCCATTCTTTGAGATAAAACAATAACTCCTCCTCCTCCTCTTCCCCGTCCTCCTGTTCCACCACCTCCTCCTCCTTTTCATCTTCCTTATTCTCTTCATCTTCTTCTTCTACCTTTCTTACTCTTATTTTACCATCTTTCTTTCTTTCTTTATTTTTTTCTTCTTATATTTCTTTATTTCTCCCCTTTCATCTCCACTTTTCCATCTTCAAATCTATCCCTACCACCCTTTTTTTTCTTATTCTTTCAACCGTATCTATCTTATCTTCTATCTATCTATCTTATCTATCTATCTATCTATCTATCTATCTATCTATCTATCTATCTATCTATCTATCTCTTACTCTTACACTCTCTCTTTCTATACCCGTTCTAATCTCAAACCAAGCGATTAATTCTAAACAGCACTGTGCATAACTGTGCACTTCACGCCCACACATCAAACCCCCATTATCGCTCGCACACGAGCATTTATTTAGCTTGAATGTGCAAGAGAGAGGGCTATGTGAGTACTAAGTGTTTGTTGTGTACATAAACATCAAGGTTACATCAACGAAACGCCTTTAAAATAATTCACAGTCATCCCCTGTTAGAAATTCAGATTTAAAAACAACCCCCAAGAAAGTGAGATTTCACTCTATTCTATTCTCGCGTGTGAAAGGAGTGCTTTATCAACTGAGCTATCGGGGAACCCTAAAAAACTTATAAACTTGTGTATTGCTCGGTAAAAACAATAACCCCACCCCCCCCCCCCCCCCCCCCCCCACACACACACACACACTTGATATTTGACCCATCGCGAGAAACTTGAAACTAGCATTAAATCAGGGAGAAACATATCCCAAAATGAGATTTTAAATTCAAGACGGTTGAATTGGAGATATGAAATTCAAATTTTTATAAATATTTATGTCACTTTAAGAAGTGAAAAAAATCTCCTTATTAACACAAAAATCTGAACAAGTGTTTATGAACGTCATCTTACAATGGTGCGGCTCCCTAATTCCTCAACCCACTGTCACCTTCAAACTTTTTTTCCAAGTTTCAGACTTTCAGTCGTAAATTCAAATTTCAGCACCTAAACCACCCCAACCTCGTACTGTTTCGAGGCGATATAGGTTACATATGATCAAAGGGCTTTGCATGGGGTTCCAAGCCAACAGCGACACTATACAATGACGGCTGTAAGCGCTATTACAATTTGCAACTTGTTTCCGATTTGTTTTTATTTCGACAAAGGCCATTTTCTACCAGACCTCTTAAAACAACAATATGTCGGGGTGAACGCAGGGGCCATTTTTCAGTTTTAATCTCAACCTTTAAAATATGAGTCAAGATGAGGAAAATGATAGTAATAATAATAATAATGATGACGATGGTGATACTACTACTACTACTACGACTACTACTACTACTACTACTACAACAACTACTACTACTACTATAATACTAATTACTATACTACTACTACTACTACTACTACTACTACTACTACTACTACTACTACTATACTATACTACTACTACTACTACTCTATACTACTACTACTACTACTACTACTACTACATACTACTACTACTACTACTACTACTACTACTACTACTATACTACTACTACTATACTACTACTACTATACTACTACTACTACTACTACTACTACTAATACTACTACTACTACTACTAATACTACTAATACTATATAATATAATAATAATAATAATTAATAATATATAATATAATAATAATAATATAATAATAATAATAATAATAATAATAATAATATAATAATAACAACAACAAAAAGTGGTGAAAGTAGGTTTTATGTTAGAAACTTCAAAATACTTCAGTTTCAATATTTTTCTTAACATTTTGCTTTTAAATTAAATTTTCTTAATTTATTTTATGTTGACATCGTACCAGACTGGCTGGTCACAAATGTAATGTTTTGTATCCTAAATCCTTATTTTATCTTTTCCATCAATCGCTGCAATGCCACAGAAAACAACTTCTTTTCCTTGAATTGTTTTTATTCTCCTTTAACCGGTTATCTGTCGTGCTCTGGAACAACTAGTATTTAAGATTTTGGCCAGAAAACTCGTCCTTCAAATATCGATCGATTTGAACGATCCTCATCTCGCTAAAACTCTAAAACCTGGGACTTAAGGAAAACCTCGTGAAGTCCCAGATTTGAAAGTTTTAGCCAAGATGAGGGTCGTTTAAATCGATCGATATTTGAAGGATGTGTTTTTTGGCCAATTTTTTAAATACGTGTTTTTCTAGAATTCGGCAGTTGACTGCTTAAATTCAATCAAATGTGATAGAGTCCCTCACAAAAGCAGCCATTTTCTTCGTTCTTTCCAAGTTTATCCCTGCATCTTTTGTTCACTTCTAAAAACTGAAATCAGCAATTTCATTGATTTATAATACGCGTTGCCATCGATACCCGATACGCGTTGCACACCGACAAAATGCATTGTTTACATTTTGGCCAGGAAATTTATAAACACAGAAATGGCTCGGTTAAAATGACCCCCCCCCCGCCTTCTCCTCCTCCTCCCTCCCCACTCCCAGTCAAAACTTTGAAATCAATATAAAAAATCAGTTCTTCATAGCCATTTAGTCCATTGGAGCCAGAGTATATCCCGGTTTCTATAACGTAAAACGGACAAGAACAACTGTCTGTTGCCCGTTGGATAGAACGCTAGTCTATCACAAAGCAATTTCCGCGAGATCTAAAAGACCCAGCTGCCCAGACTGAACAAGGGATGGGGGGGGGGGGGGGGTAGGAAAAAAACCCTCGAGTTCACCCGAGATCGACCTCTCTCCCTTTGCGTGTAAAGCGAGTGCTCTTCCAACTGAGCTATCGGGACCCCTTCAAAACTTGTGTTTCGCTCGGTTAAATGAGCCCCCCCCCCCCCCCGCGTCCTATATTTTTTCTTTAAACTTGCTTTGTCTGGCACTGTTTCAATCATATTTACTTATTTCTTTTATTGTTCTCTCTGCTTTGTCTGATACCGTCCAATACTGTTTGATACACTTTTCAGATTTTAATCTAATTCTCTCTGCTGTGTCTGATACTGTTTGATGCACTTTTCAGATTTTAATCTAATTCTCTCTGCTTTGTCTTATACTGTTTGATACACTTTTCAGATTTTAATCTAACTCTCTCTCTCTCTCTCTGCTTTGTCTCATACTGTTTGATTCACTTTTCAGATTTTTAATCTAACTCTCTCTCTCTGCTTTGTCTAATACTGTTTGATTCACTTTTCAGATTTTAATCTAACTTTCTCTCTCTCTGCTTTGTCTTATACTGTTTGATTCACTTTTCAGATTTTAATCTAACTCTCTCTCTCTCTCTCTCTGCTTTGTCTAATACTGTATGATACACTTTTCAGATTTTAATCTAACTCTCTCTGTGCTCTGTCTTATACTGTTTGATACACTTTTCAGATTTTAATCTAACTCTCTCTCTCTCTCTCTCTCTCTCTCTCTCTCTCTCTCTCTCTCTCTCTGCTTTGTATTATACTGTTTGATTCATTTTTCAGATTTTAATCTAACTCTCTCTCTCTGCTTTGTCTAATACTGTTTGATACACTTTTCAGATTTTAATCTAACTCTCTCTCTCTGCTTGTGAACTTCTTATTCCTTTCTTCATCTCCCCTTTGCTTTCTGATATACACTTTTCAGATTTAATCTAACCCTCTCTCTCTCTCTCTCTCTCTCTCTCTCTCTTCTCTCTCTGCTTTGTCTAATACTGTTTGATATACACTTTTTCATTTATCTAACTCTCTCTCTCTGCTTTGTCTAATACTGTTTGATACACTTTTCAGATTTAAATCTAACTCTCTCCTCTCTCTCTCTCCTCTCTCTCTCTCTCTCCTCTCTCTCTTCATACTCTTCACTCTATCTCTCTCTCTCTGCTTTGTCTAATACTGTTTGATACACTTTTCAGATTTTAATCTAACTCTCTCTCTCTCTCTCTCTCTCTCTCTCTCTCTCTCTCTCTCTCTCTCTGCTTTGTCTAATACTGTTTGATACACTTTTCAGATTTTAATCTAACTCTCTCTCTCTCTCTCTCTCTCTCTCTCTCTCTCTCTCTCTCTCTCTCTGCTTTGTCTAATACTGTTTGATACACTTTTCAGATTTAAATCTAACTCTCTCTCTCTGCTTTGTCTAATACTGTTTGATACACTTTTCAGATTTTAATCTAACTCTCTCTCTCTGCTTTGTCTAATACTGTTTGATACACTTTTCAGATTTTAATCTAACTCTCTCTGTGCTCTGTCTTATACTGTTTGATACACTTTTCAGATTTATATCTAACTCTCTCTCTCTCTCTCTCTCTCTCTCTCTCTCTCTCTCTCTCTCTCTGCTTTGTCTAATACTGTTTGATACACTTTTCAGATTTAAATCTAACTCTCTCTCTCTCTGCTTTGTCTTATACTGTTTGATACACTTTTCAGATTTTAATCAACTCCAGTGCCTGCTCCCTAATTTGTCACTTTGTAAAAAAAAAGCGTTTTGTCTGCGTAGAGTGTGATGCCGAGCCATCGATAATATTCAAAGTATTCAAATGTTTCTTTCTTGAAATCCATCAATGTCTCCAATCACTCACGCCTTTCCTCTCTCCCGGAGTATTGGAATTGTTTGGATTGTAACGATTTTCATTGTGACCACTTGGCAGTTTCCATGTCATACGTGACGCGCTGAAAGCTCGTATGCCCAGGAAATCAAATAGCTATCCAAAATTACGACGGATATGATGAAAGACACAATCTTAAATGAAATAATATGCGCATTTTAATTTCACGATTTCATAATACTCGATACGCTTCGCAATGTGTTATTTACTGGTGTAAGAGAAAGATATGCAAAATTGTGTATAAAACAGTGCTAGACAAAGCAAAACGAAAAAATATACAAGCTGGCAGTCGAGGCAGCAGGCACATTTTTTGAATTATTATTCCTCAATGTACATACAATTGTTCAAATATTATTGTAAACTTGATGTCATTAAGCGTTGCTATTTATGCGGAGGGCTAAAATAATATTTGTTCTACCTCTAGCACACAAATCCCGTTACAATTTTAAACCAAACCATTCACAGTTATTTAAACTTATATTATAGATAAATGTTTCTTTAATGAGGTAAGAATGCCCAAATTATCAAAATAAATCACGATAAAATCAAATGGCAGCTACAAAGACAAATGCCCATTTTAACCATTTAACTGTCGTAATCTGGATAAAAAAAACACAAACACGTATCCAAAAAACATTGGTAAGAAAACTCGTCCTTCAAATATCAATTGATTTACTTGACCCTCGTTTTATCAAAAATATCAACATGGGAACCTTGCAAAGTCCCAAGTTTGAGAGTTTTTGCCAAGATGATGCTCATTTAACTCGATATATATTTGAAGGACGAGTTTTCTGGCCAATTTTTTTTTTAAAAACGCGTTTTTCCAGAATACGGCAGTTTACTGGTTAATGAAGAAGAAAAAAAAAAAACATCATCGTTCCTATTTGACGTTTGACCTTGAGAAAACCCTGGGGAAGTCGTGTCGTTTTCAATCCAATCCATTACCTGGCTTGGGAAATCAAAGGGGTTTTCAAGTACCAGCCATTGTCACAGCTACATCCACACTCAAATGACATTTCAACGGGTTTTCAGCTATTAATTAATGTAAACATTCCTGTCTTTGGAAACCTGGAAATCTAACCTCCATTTGCCAAAACTGCATTTCCTTCAAATTAGAATTCATTATAATAATTTTTAAATTTATTTTATAACCACTCGGACAAAAAGCCTTTTCATATTTTAACAGCATCAACAACAACAACAACAACAACGACGACGACGACGACCATGACAACAACAACAACAACAACAACAACAACAACAACAACAACAACAACAACAATAAAAACAACAAATACCGACTCCCCCCAAATAAGAAAAAAAACTCCAACACAAATCAATCTTTTATTTCACATATCGACTGATTAAAACAAATCCAAACTGATCAACGATTTAAAAACCCGGGACTGCTGTAAAGGTGAATTAAACACTTCATTTCCTTCATTTCTCAGGTGAAAGGATTCTTGTAACAAGCCGTGGTCCGTTGTACTCGTAACTCTTAGGTAGGCCTATGTAGTGAAAGTGTAAAAGTTTGTTTTTAACATTTTTATCCAGTTATTTATTTTGGACAAAATGATAAAAGCGCGTTTCGTCTTTTGTCTGAGGGCGACAAGTTTGTGCGCTATGTGGTATTGTGGTATGACACTCGCTTTCGGATCGGAAGGTCCGGGTTCGAGCCTCGCTCGGCGCATAGTTGAGTCCTTTGAAAAGGCTCTTTACTCACATTCTCTCACCGTACTAAGTGTAATATGAGTACCTGGCTGTCAACACCGTTGTCTCTGCCGGAAAAAATAGCAACGTCGCTTAACAGGCATTATGTCTCGTTTTACAGGTTACGTGTTGCTGTTGGTCAGGGACCCCTTGTAAAGCGCCTTGAGCACGTTTAGTGGTTATTGCTCAAGTTTGTTTTTATTCACCTCTTTCACAAAGAGATCAATCTTGTATTTGGTCGGGATGATACATGTAGATAAATACAAAACGAAGTCGATTTAAATGGAAAATAGGCTATATCAACGGTTCCATCTGAATCTTAAGATGATAATATGGTGGGTAGATTTGGTTAGTATTGTACTATAAGCCATAGTAATTTAGACATCTCAATAAAAAAATGTCTTTCGTCAAGAATCCAAAGAAGTTTCGAATTTAACCATTTTCCACAAGTTGGAGGTCAAATTATAGATGGAACGAAATTGACGTCACCCAGCGCTTTGGTATGTTTTTAGAGAGCCATGTTGGCGATTAGTTTTCACTCAATCAGACTCTAAACGTTCAAGGTTAAACATAAATTTATTTGTTAGTACGTTATATCCGGCAGGTGGAGGTTGTGAGTGTTTTAACTAAACGCATGGCATCAATAACATGTGGTAAAAGTTACCTGCCCCAAGCCGGTCATCTTTAACCCGCCCTCTCTTCACAAGCATAGGAAAATCGTTACATTTTGAAAGATACAGGCAACATTTTTCTCACTATGATTTAATTTATATATCACAACAGTTTACCAAAAATGGTTGTTATGATTATAAAAATTAAACAATGCGTTGTAGAGCTCGTTTTGTTGAAAAAAAAATAGAACATGTAGCGAGAACTTACTGATTATGTGTTTAAGTGAATAAAAAAATCTTTTTATGTTGGTTTGGTATGAAGTTTGGGGAAAATACTGATATTGGCCGTAAGGAGAGAGTTATCATTTTTCTCAAGTACATTCCGCTTATGGGAAAAAAAATTTATCAAGCTTTTGAGTTAATATTGAGTTATGTGTTTAGGCAAAATGCTCACAACATCCGTCAGCCAGATATAACCTTCCAAGACACAAAACTATATGTAACTTTAAACGTTTATATTAGTTTGAAAAATATAATTTAGTTGGAACTAATCATTAAATGTCTGCCTAAAAACAACAACAACAAAAAAATAAATAAAAAGACCCGAGTGACGTCAATTTCGTTAGATCTCTTGTTTGAGACATTTAAAAACGCAATACAGACAAGCGCGAAGGCATCTTTGATTTTTCCTTTTTATCTAAAAATAAATAATTGCAGAATCGACAGTAATGATCAGTTATATGAAATAAAATGAATGAATAAATGGGGAAAAAATCATCATCATCATCATCATCATCATCATCATCATCATCATCATCATCATCATCATCATCATAATCATCATCATCATCATCATCATCATCATCATAATCATCATCATCATCACCACCACCACCACCACCATCATCGTCATCATCATCATCATCATCATCATCATCATCATCATCATCATCATCATCATCATCATCATCATCATCATCATCAAGACGATTTTGTTCTTCAAACTAGAAGCGTTATATCATAGTTTATATTTGTAATTGCTATAGCAATCAAACAAAAACAAAATGTCTGAAACAGGAACACTTTCTTAGAAAAATAAACGACGAGTGCTGGATCAGTAGTTTATCCCCCTCTCGACTTTCATCTACTCTTATATATTATATACAATATAATATAAAACAAAAACATCCGCTGCGAAACATTTTCCGATACATTTTAGTTATTGAATTTCTCCCATCTCAACTCGTCATGATCAATAATGTTCAGCCAGAAATGTTTTAAAACGCCGATTTGCTTAAAGCATTTTAAGACGATTTCTAAACTAAACAGTTTCAACTCAACCGATGCACTCTAATCAAATGCCTTTTCACACTTTGGCCTGGTAACGACTCATACTTCCTCTTCTTCGCCCCCCCCCCCTCCCTCCCGCCTCCCATGTTGTCTTCATGTTTGTTGTTGGTGAAGGAACATCGTTGTCTTCCTAGGTTCCTCCGCTCTGTCAGTGGCCCCATACAATTTGGTCTACGGAGGCGTAGTGCTTGGCCATAAATCCTCTATTGCAGTTGCATACTTTGGGCAGGTCTGGAGTATATGGCAGGCGTCTTCTTCACCTTCACCACAATCATACATGCCTGTTTCTCTTATTTACGGCGATGTAGTCAAGTGGTATCACAGTCGCTTTCGGATCGGAGGGTCCTGAGTTAGAGCCTCGTCTTGCTCGGCGCATAGTTTGAGTCCTTGGAAAAGGCTCTTTACTCACATTCTCTCACCGTACTCAGGTGTAAAATGATTACCTGGCCGTTAACAGCGTTGTCTCTGTCCGGAAAAAAAAATTGTAGTTTCGCCTGACAAGCGTCATGTCTCGTTCTACATGTTACGTGCTGCTGTTAGTCAGGGACCCTTTGTAAAGCGCTTTGAGCACGTTTAGTGGATATTGCCCTATATAAAGCTCACGTTTTTTAGTCAGTTTAATTGATCGATAGAGATATCTAGAATGGATTTAAGAAAAATACTAATTCTACCCGTCACAGTAATCGTGACAACACACAAATCTATGTGAAACCGTATACGTTTATAGTCTGATGGAGTGTCATTTTTTATTCATTTTATTGATGGTTTAGGTATAAAACTCACAACCTCCTCCAGCCGGATATAAGTACCAACACACAAAATTATGTGTAACCTTCAACGTTAATAGTCTGATTGATACAATTTAGTGATAACTGATCACAAATTTGGCTGTCTAAAAACAATAACAAAGAGCTGTGTGACGTCAATTTCGTTCCTTCTATAGAATGACGATGACGTTATTTAGCTCTTTGTTTTTGTTTTGATACTAATCGTTGGGTGATTAGTTTTCATTAACATGCGTCAGACTAATAGACGTTTAAGGTTTCAGACAATCTTTATGGGTTGGTTCATTTCATCTGGCGGGCAGATGTTTTGAGAATTTTACTTAAATACATAGCATTCATTGAGTTTAAGCTTTCTAGTACAATGTAATGAAAAAGAAATAAAAGATGTTTTATCAATATGCATAAAGTGGTAGTCGCGATTCCTGTAGAGCAATAATTACTTCAGCATCGAATTCGCCTACAGCAAATACAGTATGTTGAACTTAATAATTATTAAAAGCATCTCTTTGAATGTTTCTTTGAAGCATGCCGTGCTTATAGATTAATGCCATTTACAGAGGCTACTTGTTTTATTTTACCTCGCAACATCCTGCAGAACCGACAAACATGAACTCAACAATATTTGATAAGAACGAAACAAGATTGTCTTTTGTTCAACATCCAGAAATATTAGAATGCCTATGGGCTTTCTTTTTAACTAGTTAACTGCCCAACTCAGGAAAAAAATCGTATTAAGATATTTGGCCAGAAAACTAGTCCTTCATATGTTGATCTATTTAAATGACCCCCAACTTAGCATAAACTCTCAAACCTGGGACATTGCCGAAGTTCCAGGTTTGAGAATTTTTGCTAAGACGAGGGCGGGCCATTTAAATCGATCGATATTTGAAGGACAAGTTTTCTGGCCAAATTATTGAATAAGAGATTTTCCCAGAGTACGGCAGTTAACTGGTTTAAATCTGTGTTGTTTATCTCTATTCTACAATATCTCTCATGTTGTATACTCATTGTACCTACCTCCTCCCCCCTCTCTCTCTCTCTCTCTCTCTCTCTCTCTCTCTCTCTCTCTCTCTAATTCCCTTCATTCTTCTTCACTACTAAATTCCCTGTATGTCTTCTATCCACTTTGAGCCCGAAGGTGATTCATAAAGAATTGTTTGTGTAACCTATTTCCGTGTAAATCAGAAAACACTCACGTCCCTGGTTAAGGTGGGAGAGGGAAGTGATTTAAAAATAAAACAAAACAAAAATAAATAAATAAAAACAACAACAAACAAAAACAACATAACTTGATTCCTTCTGTTTCATCAATTCAGCCACAAACTCATTCACGAAATAACATAATGTTACATAATGTGCTGAGAAGAAGAAGGTAAAAAAAAATTAACATGGTGAATTTCAGAAGAATAAACCCTCTTCCTTTGACTGAAAAAAAAAATATTTTGAGCGCGAAACGCTTGTCAAGTATTTTCTTCTTTTGATGAAAACATTATTTTCATTTTTATTCAATAATTGTAGCATTATAAACATGAAAGAGAAAGAGGAAGAGGAAGAAGAAGAAGAAGAAGGAGAAGAAGAAGAAGAAGAAGAAGAAGAAGAAGAAGAAGAAGAAGAAGAAGAAGAAGAAGAAGAAGAAGAAGAATCATCATCAAGTGCCAGGCCTGTTGCAGACATCGGCGATCATGTCCCTCCAACCATATCTGTCCTCAGATCTTTTCAATAGCTCGATTCTTGTTCCTCCTCCACCAATCCATCTTTTCAGATTGTCAATGTAATCTATCCTCTGTCTCCCTCTTCTTTTCTTCCCAGCAACTTTACCCGTAAGTACAATCTTTTCAATACCGTTTTTTCTGTAAATATGTCCGAGAAATTTTAACTTGTCTTTTTCTGATGGTGTTTACCAAAGTTGGTCGTACTCCAATTTCTTTTAACACCTCCTCGTTTTTTATTTTATCTTTCCATGAGATTCTAAGAATGCGTCTATATAACCAAAATTCGGCTGCATTTATTCTACGTTCACATTCTTTGTTAATCTTCCAACATTCGCTGCC
>NC_088366.1:43984540-43989540 GCF_034508935.2 Berghia stephanieae
GTAACGAATGTGACAATTTTCCTACAGTTGGTAAGGAGAGGGTTAAACTGTGCCAAAATGAGTGAGAGAGGTAATAAAATATGTTGCTGGTCGTCCCCTAACTCGCTTGTTTGGGTCAGAGAAGTAGTGTGTCATTGCTCTGACATTGCTAAATATTTCTGTATCCACAAATTATATAATTGAACAATTCCCCAATCGAAGACATTTCTTAACATTAATTTTATTAAAAATTATAGTTCAAAAATTAAGTGATGTGTATATATATAAATTTTTTTTTGCTAAGTATAGTTTAAACGCCATTTTCCGATTGAGCTGAAATTGGTTTCAAGATATCATGCAGTGATAACCTTACCATAACCGATATTTGAAAGTAAATTGAACGCGTTCAAACGGCAAAACACCGCATTTATCTCGCATTTGATTATCATAAATAGTGTAATCATATGAACTATTTTGAAAATGAAACACAAACATAAATAGAAAATAATTTCAAAAAATTGATTGACGGCTCGAAAGAAAAAGAGAACAACGATCCTGAGGCAGGAAACTTGGCTGGATTATTGATAGAATAAAGATAGTCAAATATTTGCAATTATCACGCCTTATAACGAACGACAAAACACATTATTAATTTTGGCCAGAAAACGTTGACACATCGAAAGATTATAAGATAAACCATAATTATTTATCAAAAAGTTATGAACCCGAGACTTCGCTGAAGGAATTTTAATAAAAAAGAGTCTTAATTTATTTATTTTTTTGACAAGTTGAAAATCATTTTTTATCGTTATTTGAACTAAACGTCTTCTGGCAAAATAAATAAGGTGAGTTTCGTAAGTATTCGTCAACTGTATCGAACTTGGTTACGTCCAAAATAGCATCTCCCAAATGTCTTCATATTAAAAGCCATGCCCGAAGCGGAATGAAAGACGAAATTGTGAAAAAAAAAGTCTATTAAAGTCTTTAGACAATTTGTTACGCTGGTACTTCCCGCCAGATCTAACAGACCTAGACACACTGTTGACTGGCTAGATGCGTCAGGAAAAAAAACTCTAACCCAATCTTGTTTTCACCCGAACATTTTGGCTAAGAAAAGCACAAATGAGACCAAAAAGATATTTAATAACCACATACAATTCATTAATAAAAGGAAATGCCCAAGATTAAACTCTAAAAAGTAATACCAAAAATAAATATAACAGCTTCAAAAAAGAACAAAATACCAAGCAGGGAACGTTTCGGGCTCAAAACCCCTTCTTCAGCCAACAACAACAAAAATCCCCAATGAAAACATTAATACAACTTCTAAAAGCCAGGTAGACCGCAGAAAAATCTCCGTATTTGGGTTATTTTGTTATCTTTTAAGCTGTTATATTCACAATTGTTTACTTCTTACAGCCCACAGCTTCTAGCAGCCTCGTATCATTTTGACTTGAAGAACGGACGCTTTATGTAACCAATCATAGCTGAACGGTATTATATCAAGGAGAATGTGTGTGCATTTTATTATGTGTTTATCGATAGAACGAAGATGGCGTCACTCAGGTCTTTGTTATTGTTGTTTTTTTTTTTTTGTTTTTTTTTTCGTCATCCACTTTTATGAGTAATTATCTTCTTTGGGAAATAATTTTGGATTTATGATTTTCTCGGGCGTAAAAATTGATGTCATTGATTGTTATTGTTATATAACAGTCCACGGAATCCCAAACAAAATAGGGAAAATCGGATTTGTGACACAAGCAAGGCGATTACAGTAACACCATAATGGTGATTTTGTATGGCTTGGAGAACGGGATTGGAAGCGACGATCGGTTTGATCAGTGATTGAAAGGATGACAATAAATGTGTCCTGTAGCCTCAACGACGTAGTACGATTAAGTCGGGATAAACAAGATGTTGAAATTTAAAGTGAATTTAAAGTTACAATGATATGAAATTTTAGGGTTTCCCACTTTTAAAAAAAAACGTATTTTTTCTTATAAGTAAAACATTCAGTGTGACGAAAGTCTCAACATTGGACTAAATAACGATAAGTATTGAATTGTAATCTTCAATTTATTTGACGAAGACATATGCTGTGGAAGTTTCGGGTTTTCCTTTTATCAACAAAACAGGGTGAATGAAACTCTTCAGACGAATGAGATAATGTGATAGTGGCGTTGTTAAGGTGAATAAACAAAAACATTGACGGGACAGAAGAAAAAGAAGAGCAAGAAGAAGAAGAAGAAGAAGAAGAAGAAGAAGAAGAAGAAGAAGAAGAAGAAAAAGAAGAAGAAGAAGAAGAAGAAGAAGTTATACAAGAACAAGAACAAGAACAAGAAGAACAAAAACAAGAAGGAGGAGGAGGAGAAGGAGGAGGAGGAAAGAAGAAGAACAAGAACAAGACGAAGAAGAACAAGAAGAAGACGAAGAACAAGAACAAGAAGAAGAAGAAGGAGGAAGAGGAGGAGGAGGAGGAGGAGGAGGAGGAGGAGGAGGAGGAGGAGGAGGAAAGAAGAAAAAAAAGAAGAAAAATAAGAAGAAGACGATAAAGAAGAAGAAGAGGCTAATGAAAAAATTTGTCTGAAAGGCAACTTGAACTTTATGGATGAGAAAATTAGTTAAATATGTCTATTTGGTGGAGTTTTCTATGTACGAATGCAAATCGTATTGTATGGTATAAACGAAAACGATGAATATAAATTACATTAATGTGTCTACGCAGTGCTTTCATCTACTCGAATTATGTTTTATTTTACCGGTAGACATTCTATTTTATGTCAGTTAGAGTCGACGAAGAACCGGGCCGGGCATCGCACGACTACAATTGATTGCGGGGGAAGATATAATACTATTCTCATAATACTACATTATCAAGAACAAAGTTTGACATCTCAAGAGAGCACAATGAGTTCGAGCAATGTCTGGATGGATGACAAGTTACATGTACTTATTTGCAGGGCTGATATCTGAACGTAATTATGGGCTTGTTGCAATGCAGAATATTCTGTGTTGGTGTGAGAGTATTTCCATTACATTACAATGAGCCCATAACAAGTTGGGTTATCAGACCTGCAAATAAGTATACGCCGGTCACACGGTATGAAAAGTAGCATTTTTGTGTACTCTATGAAGCTAGAGCTCTTGAAAGTAAACTTCTTGACATCCATTCTTTAGGTTTTACTAACTGTCATATCAATGGCTTCATAGGAATTGACAGTGGCCTTTATGAACTTTATGATCAAAACCATAGAGGTAGAATAGTCTGTTTAACAGGCGACTTGCAATTCTGTCTAAAAAGGACATCTAAGCTGCAAGAAGCTGTGAACTGTAAAATGTAATGAAAAAAAAAAAGAAATGAATATACAAACTTCGAAAAAGAACAAAATACCCCACACGGAACGTTTCGGAATCAAAACCTTTCTTCAGCAAATGACATTAATATTTCTCTGCCGTCTGTAATGATTTTAAGGTTATTATTGTTTTTGTTATTATTATTCTTTTTCGAAGCTGTTACAGTCATTTTTTAACTTGACTTTAAACTCGGTAAGTGAGACTTTGTGAATAATCGCCTAATGCAAAATTATGAAGCAAAATATAACTATGCCTATCGTAGCATGGTCGGAAAAGTTGAATATGAATTATACCAATTTGTCCATGTTAATCTATTTATAGTAATGAATCTTCTTTTTGTATTAGAGACAAAATTTCATGACATTCTATTTTCATCAGACGACCCCCCCCCCCCCCCCCAAAAAAAAAAAAAAGAAAAAAGAGAAAAAAGAAAACAGGACAAGACTCAGACCGAGTTGTTGTGGAAATGAATCAAGCCGATGACGGTGTTTGGGATTGGGTCTGGCATCTCATGGCAACGACAATGAATTTGATCAGTTTCTGAATGGAGACATGGGATGGAAACTCCGATTGCTCTGTGCCCGACTCGTCTCTTGTGCAAACTACTTTACATGACTTCCCAAGCGTTCTGTTATAGCATCAAAAGCTTCATTGAAATTTTTTTGTTGTTGAAAATATGTTTATCTCGTGCAAATATACAATGTGTTATAACCAATATATTGTTGGTGATATATTAAGGGTATTTAGGAATACTTGATCCACTATAAAACCATATAGGGAATGAGATTAGCGGAAGAGTAGCGTCCCTTGATTGGACGTCACCCATAGTCTGTGACGTCACCGGCGGAAAAGTTATTAGAGAGAGAACGTCATGTTGGTTGTGCTCATGCGTCTCTCGTCCTCGCGCCGAAATGACTTGTATTAGTAAACAGATAATAAAATACTGCGTTATACTGGTAAAATGTGTGGGAATGATAAACTAATGAAATGGGGACCCCTGGGGGAGCATTATAAGCAAAATTACAAAATAACTCATGTAGAGTCGATAACTCTGAACTCTAGATACATCAATATATCTATAGAATATCTAACTTCTTGATTCAATTCATTCTTTTTTCTTCTTCCCGTAGACATCAAATAATATTTTATGTTAGCATTAGTAGACGAATAACGAGGCAGCATACGAGGCAAATGGAAATGTGGGGAAAACAAACAAGACGATTACCATAATACCATCATAGTATTCCACTGTGTCTGGCATTTGATGGCCGATGCTACTACTGGAGGCCAAAAGTCGATGAACAAAGAAATATAAACACTTTTGATGATGCCACTTCGCATTATTGGAAAATTTATGGTCTGTATGTCTAAGTCTAAGCAGGGGTGGCGTAGTGGTTTGGGTGTCTGGATGAATCGCGTTCAATATAACATTCGGATCGTATTGGGTTTAAAACATACAAACAAATAAACAAAAGAAAGACAAACAAAAAAGGATAAAAGACAAACAAGCACACACAACCTATTGCATTATTGGAAGGTTTTGAGGGCAAGTGAACAGTCCTATTATTTTTCCAAACTCCTTTTTCTTACTTCCTTTTAAAAGAGAATAAAAATAATAAAAAGCCAAGTTTAATTCCGCACAGAATGCCAGAGTTTCGTGTTAAACC
>NC_088366.1:43994540-44002040 GCF_034508935.2 Berghia stephanieae
TTAGCCGCTAATCCTGACGTCTGCCACAGGCGTTGATGAGCTCTGTCATACACTGGCAAAACTATTTTTTTTTTTTTTACATTTTGGCCAGAAAAAATATACTTAAAATATCGATCGATCAGAATAAAATTCATCAACTTTTGTCAAAAAGTCTCAGACCTGGCACTTCAATGAAGTCTCGAGTTTAAAGATTCTTACTAATTTGAGGGTTGTTTGAAGTTATCGATATTTGAACTCTAAATTAATGGGGGTTTTCTGGCCAAATTTAAATTTGTGTGAGAAAATGTGTTTTCACAGAATCTGGCAGAACTGATTTACACCCAGGGTCTCCTCGACACTCTCCTGTCATTTCTAACGAGCCAGAGACCCAGGTGTCAGGGCATCATTATCGATGATGGTGGTGATGATGATGTTGATGATGATGATGATGATGATGATGATGATGATGATGATGATGATGATGATGATGATGATGATGATGTTGCTGATGATATTTTTATGTATTAATATGGATATTATAGAAGCACTTTTACTTTTACTTTTATTTTTATTTTTATTTCATTTGCTATAAGATAATGTAAAGATAATAATTTTATAACATTTATTTATTTATTCATTCTAGTCAATTCAAGTTTGTAAAACCAATTTATTTATGGATTAATACAGTTTGTTTATTTAAATATTTATTATTTGGCTGGTAAAGAGAGATTTTTAAAAAATCAAATGTTATGTGCGACGATGTGGTCCAGTGGTATGACTCTCGCCTTTGGAACGGAAGGTCCAGGGCTAGAAACCACTTTGAGCAGCGCGTAGTTGAGTCTTTGAAAAGTTCTCTTTACTCACATTCTCTCACTGTGTCAAATGAGTACCTGGTCGTTATTAACTTTGTTAGAAAAAATATAATATCGCCTCACAAGTATCATTCTCGTCCTAAATGTTAAGTGTTGCTTCTAGCCAGGGTCCCTTGTAAAACACTTTGAGCACGTTTAGTAGATACTGCCCTAGACATTTATATTCGATCTAGTTTCCGTAGCAGAGTATATGGAACAAACCATTCATAAGATAGTTGTGATAGTTCTGCTCTGTGGTCTTATAAATTGAGCTCTTATATAGCGCAATATCCACTAAATGTGCTCAAAGCGCTTTACAAGGGGTCCCTGGTCAACAGCAACATTTAACATGTTGGACGAGACATGACGCCTGTTAGGCGATATTACAATTTTTCGGACAAAGACAACGCTGTTAACGGCCAGGTACTCATTTTACACATGAGTGTGGTGAGAGAATGTGAGTAAAGAGCCTTTTCCAAGGACTCAACTATGCGCCGAGCGAGGCTCGAACCCAGGACCTTCCGATCCGAAAGCGAGTGTCATATCACTAGACCACATAGCCGCACTGTGGTCTTGTGGTGCGACACTCGCTTTCTAACTGGGAGGTAACTGGTTCCATTTCTTCTTTGGACGGCGCAAAGTTCAGGTCTTGGAATAGACTCTTTACTCACAATACCTTACCTTACTCAAGTGGGAAATGAGTTCCTGGCCGTTAACAGCATTGTACATGTCGAAATCAATGTATTAGTGGCTTACAGGCGTTGTGTCTCGTCTTACATAATATCATCAATTGTTGCTGATGGCTTGGGACCCTTGAGCAAATGTAGTGCATTTTGCCAGCCCTATGTTATAAAAGCTCAAGTTTTCTTGATTTACGTAGTAATTAATACGTAATACGTGCGACGTAGTTTGTAGTTATACGTATGAAGAAATGAGATCTTTTCAGGGTAATTTATTTTAAAAAGGTGATTTACCATTGCACGGTGGATCAGTGCCAGTATCTCATTAGCAAAATTCTTTATTATTGGTGTTGGAAAACAGGTTAAGTCCAAGCTTACCCAACATGTTACTGTAATCAATCACGAACACAACCCAATTGCTACGCCAACTTGCCAGTGCGTGTTAAGGGTAACGTTCAGAATACAAAACGCAAGAGTATAAAAATAAATAAATAAATATGTAAACAAATAAATATAATTTATTTTGTTATTCTACATCTTAAAAGATTAATTTTAAAACTCTAATCAGAAGACATTTGTAAATAAGCATTTAAATGATACTACTTGTACTGTCACTTGCCATACTTAATTTAAATTGAACGCTTGGAATCTTACATCACATGGGGTTGGGGTGAATATTTATAATCAAATTTTAAGCGTCTAAATTATTTAAAGTTTAAAATGAAATATCTAGACGTCTATCTAAATGCTTTCGTAGAGGAGAGTGGTTTTATGTTAAAAACGACACAAAACTGATGTTTCTTATTTCTGATTATTTTGACATTATAATTAAATTTTCAGCATGAAGTTCCGATATAACACCAAATGGACAAGGTACGTCACTATTAATATTATTGTCCGCATCACTTAGCCGCTCTCCATCGGTATTTTTCTTACCTTCGCATTTTTTAGTATCCCCCCCCCCCCCCACATACACACACTTCTCTTCTCCCTCTCTTCTCTCTCTCTCTCTCTCTCTCTCTCTCTCTCTCTCTCTCTCTCTACATATATATATATATATATATATATATATATGTATATAGATCGGTAGGTAGGTAGGTAGGTAGGTAGGTAGGTAGGTAGATAGAAAAAAGCTGGAGAGACAGTATAAGACAGATAGAAAGAAAGCAAAGGAGAAATATATATACATATATATATATATATATATATATATATATATATATATATATATATATATATATATATATGTATGTATGTATGTATATATATTTCTCCTTTGCTTTCTTTCTATCTGTCTATTATACTGTCTCTCCAGCTTTTTTCTATCTACCTACCTACCGATCTATGTATCTATCTATCTACGACATATCCTCGGTTATAAATCATTATCTCATTTTTCTCTCTTTCTAACTTCCTCCTCTTTCTCTCATTCTGGTGTATTTTTCCCTCCTGCTCTCTTTCTCTCCCATACTGTTTCTTCCCTCACTCTCTCCTCCTCTCTTTGCCCCCCCCCCCCCCCACTCTCTTTTCTCTTAGTCAATTACCCCTCTCCATCACTCTTCTCTCTCTCTCTCTCTCTCTCTCTCTCTCTCACTGTCTCCCCTCTCTCCTCTCTCTGTCTGCCTCTCTCTCTCTCGTCTCTCTCTCTCTCTCTCTCTCTCTCTGTGTTTATATTTGTCTATCTCTAACCCCCTCCCCAAGTCTCTTCCTATCACTACCTCTCCCTTATGTTCCTGTTCATCCAATTCTTTAAAAAGAGTCTTGTCCATTATTCCATTGACACACTTCTTTTAATCTCCTCGCCAATCCCTTATCTCTGTAGCCCTCGGCCATTTCATTTTGTTCAACGTCCTCGACGTTTCATTTCCGCCCAGTAAAGGATGACCAACATCCACCATCCCTCTTTCTATGAATGTCCACGATCGCCCAATCTGTTTAAAAGCGTCACCTTGCTATAAATACACTTCATTTAAAATGCAAATTAAAAGCAATCTATGGTTTATGGCGACTGTGAGGGGAACTTCTTCAAAAGATAATTTATGCTGTTATCTTTAATCAATTTATTCGGAGGATGTGGGGTGGGCGGTGGGGGGGGGGGGGGGGGGGGGGGGGGGGGGGGGTGAGAAAGAATCTTTTGAAAACGATCAGTGCTAAAAGAGAGGAGATGTAGACGGAAAAAAAAGAGAGAACTACGCGATTGAAAGACAACTTTGTCTCCTTGTTATGAGATTAACATGTTGACTGTCGTACTCTGGAAAAACACGTATTTAAAATGCTGGCCAGAAAACTCGTCCTTCAAATATCGATCGATTTTAATGACCCTTATCTTGGAAAAAAAAAATTCAAATCTATGTCTTCGCCAAGATGAGGGTCATTTAAATCGATCGATATTTGAAAGACGAGTTTTCTGACCAAATTTTAAAATATGTTTTTTTTTCCAGAGTACGGCACTGTATCTCTACTTCAATCACGGTGATGGGAGGGGGAGAGGTGGAGTAGAAGGCGATTTACGTATGCAGGATATTCAAAACAACTCAAGAAAAATAAAACGCATTGACAAGTCAATAGTATTTTTAGGTTACACATTGATTAGATATTAGGGGATTGAGCGAATGATAGGAGTAGGACATGTTATATACATATAATAAACACACCTATATAATCAATATATCAATCAATAAATCAATTGATTATTAGATCATATAAAAACATTTCTTTTAAAAGTAAATCATATTTAGCACTCGATCAGTCATTCAATCTGTCAATGCATTAATCAAACATTAATTTCATAAATATATCTACAATCCATCATTCATTAAAACAATCAATCCATTTACCAATCAATCAATCAATCAATCAATCTATCATTCAATCAATCAATCCATCATTCAATCAATCAATCCATTCATCATTCAATCAATCAATCCATCCATCATTCCATCAATCAATCAATCCATCATTCAATCAATCAATCCATCCATCATTCAATCAATCAATCCATCCATCATTCAATCAATCAATCCATCCATCATTCAATAATCAATCCATCCATCATTCAATCAATCAATCAATCAATCAATCTATCATTCAATCAATCCATCCATCATTCAATCAATCAATCCATCCATCATTCAATCAATCAAATCAATCAGTCCATCAACTCACCAACTCGATAGACATTCTGGGTTGTTGACTACTATCTGGTAACAAGTCCAAGAGAAGATCACAGTTGAGGTCCCGGATCGCCTCCATGACAGAACTCTGGATGGAATGAAGACCAAAAAATAAACATTAATTTATAAATAGACATAACACGAGTCTCCGATTATGATACCAGATTTAGGATGGGGTAGGTGTGAGTGGCGACTACCCTGACCCCTTTAAAGTGGGATTCTCTCTCTCTCTCTCTCTCTCTCTCTCTCTCTCTATCTATCTATCTCTCTCTATCTATCTCTCTCTCTCTATCTATCTCTCTCTTCTCTCTCTCTCTATCTCTATCTCTCTCTCTTTTTTTTCTTTCTCTCTCTCTATCTCTCTCTCTCTTCTCTCTCTCTCTATCTCTCTCTCTTTTTTTTTTTTTTTTTTTTCTTTTCTATCTTCTATCTATTTATCTTCCCTCTTCTATCCTTATATCTATCTATCTATCTATTATCTATCCCTCTATCATCATTACTATCTATCTCTATTCATATCTAAATCTAACTTGATATATCTATCTATCTATCTATATATCTATCTTTCTATCTATCCATCCCTCCATCCATCCATCTATCTATCTGAATCTTTCTATCCATCTACCTATCCATCTGAATCTGCCTTATAATTATCTGGCCCGATGACGCAGTGAACTGCTGAAACAAAATTGTAGGCGAAATTAGAAAAAGAGATGAGTATATTGATATAATATCTATCTGTCTATCTATCTATCTATCTATCTATCTATCTATCTATCTATCTATCTATCTATCTATCTATCTATCTATCTATCTATCTATCTATCTATCTATCTATCTATCTATCTATCTATCTATCTATCTATCTATCTATCTGTCTTTCTCTCTCTCTCTCTCTCTCTCTCTCTCTCTCTCTCTCTCTCTCTTTTCTTCTCTTGGTTGCTCTCTCCCTTAGCCTGTCTCTATCTCTTGCTAACTCTTAATTTCTTTTATAATATGTCTGTATTCATTCAAATCATAGTTTACATTTCCCCACTTTGTTGATAAAACATATGCACAAACACGCACGCACACACACACACACACACACACACACACACACACTATTTATGAACCCATTCTATCTATTTCTCTCTGTCAAATATCTTTCTATCTAACTTAATGATTGTTTGTCTAGCTGTCCACTCACTACCGAAATATCAATGTATCTATCTAATCCTGTAAACCCCCCCCCCCCCCCAATCCTCACGCCCATTTTTCTCTGCCTCTCGTGAATCCTTTCAGCTCTCCAACCCCATTGTTAATTCATCGGTTACCCCTTCCACCTCCCAAGCACATTTTGACTTTCCACAACCACCATTCTGTCGTATTCTATAAAAACACGTTTTAAAGGATTTGGCCAGAGGACTCTTCCTTAAAATAACAATCAAATAAAATGGCCCTCATCTTGTCAAAAAAAAAACCCCACCCAAACCTGGGACTTGAAGCAAATGACCAAATATCCATTATGAACCTGAGTACAGTGAGAGGATGAGGGTAAAGAGCTTTCCTGAAGGACTCAACTTCGTGACGCCTACATTGAGACTTTCAGAGCAGGAGCTGAGTGCTATACTACAAGACCACAATACCCAGGAGATTTTATTGGGTTCATAGGCTGGACAGGGACGTGAGGCCAATAGCGATTAGATATAATATATATATATATATATATATATATATATATATATATATATATATATATATATATATATATATATATATATATATATAGTACCCATCCTACCATCCCTTACATGGTGTCTCATAATTCTAGAGAGAATAACAATATTCTGCGTATTTGTCATAGTTCTCTATAACAGTTTTGTGTGGTTTACGTACATTGGGTGCACGGAGAATTCTGTGATCTACACTGACCAAGTGACAATTTAGGGAGCAGGCACTGGTGTTAGATAAATATCTGAAACAGTGACAGTCAAAAAAACTTTTTTTAAATACAAGAAAAAATTATCAGCCTGTCACAAACCTCAGACATTTTGATCAGCGGTCAGACATGCAACCATAACACCACAGGGGTTACAATATGATGGTTGGGACAATAATATTCATGAGAGAAAGAGAAAGGAGAGAGAGAGAGAGAGAGAGAGAGAGAGAGAGGGAGAGAAAGAAAGAGAGAAAGAGTGGGAGAGAGAGAAAGAGAGAGACAGCGAGAGAGAGAGAAGAGATAGAGAGAGAGAATAGAGAGACAAGAGAGAGAGAGAGAGAGAAAGAGAGAGAGATAGATAGACAGATAGATAGATAGATAGATAGATAGAGAGAGAGAGAGAGAGAGAGAGAGAGAGAGAGAGAGAGAGAGAGAGAGAGAGAGAGAGAGAGAGAGAGAGAGAATCTAGATCTAGGTGTGAATTAAATCACTCCATTATTTTCATTCAGGGTTCCGATCGTATCTCGCCGTGTGGAGAGTTTGATAGAAATCTAATCCATAATAGCTGGTTACCCGAGACTAAATCGCGTGTTATCTTTTCGCAAAACAAAACAAGAGTCCAAAAATAAAAGAGCGATACCCGATTTAGAAGATTGAAATCAAAACAAGCTAGTATCACTCTTTTATTTGTAGTGTTAAAATTCGACTCGTTAAAATTCCGCACGCAATTTCCTTTTTGGGATAGTCATGAAACGCGTCGAGTCGAAATAAATGGCGGGACCTTTAACACTAAAAATCTCCTTCAGTTCGGTATCGATCACAATAAATTATCGATAAGGGTTTTCCTCACCCAGATACTATGGAACACTCAAAACAGGCGATTTAATCCATTTAAC
>NC_088366.1:44007040-44019540 GCF_034508935.2 Berghia stephanieae
ATTACCGGTCAGACATGCTTTGGTAGCACGTCCGGCCGGTAAACTTCCGATCACCTAAAAACGGTATTATATCGAGTTGGTCCCAATGCCAAAAAATAATTTTGTTTTCATTTTAAATGAGCAGAAATTAGATATAAAATTATATTTTTTTACCACTTTAACCAGTTCACTGCCGCACTCAGGTTAAAAAATATTGATTAAAAAAATTTCGTTGAGTCCCAGGTTTGAGAGTTTTTGCCAAGATGAGGGTTATTTAAATCGATCGATATTCGAAATATGAGTTTTCTTGCCATATTTTTCCATTGTAACCCAGAGTTAACTGGTTAAAAGCTGTATTTCTTACAAAATAGGCATCGGGGCCGACGTGTACTTATTTGCAGGTCTGACAACCCAAATTGTTATGGGCTCATTGCTGAAATGGAATTAGTCTCAAACAAAAAGCAAAGTATCGTCCAATACAACAATGTTAAATCAAGGCCATCATTACATTCAGTTATCAGACCTGCAAATATATGTACGTAATTTCTGACCCGACTCGTCAAAGGACAAACTTTCTGACCAAATTTTTTTTAAACATGTGAGATTTTTCACAGGACAACAGATCTGTCAGCCTCAAACCAGGGAGGTGACATGGTGACGAAAAACAACTTAAATTATAATGCAAGAAAAATTCGATACTACTTAAAACCTGCATGTCGATACCAAAGCAGGTCGTGTTCCGATTCTCTGCCCCGGAACCAACCTGTCTCAAAACCCGCGCTAAGTTTCAATTATCAAATGCCCACATTTAAGGACATGGAAGTCAAAGCATTTCCGAGGTCAAAGTTATTTAAACAAACTCGCCGAGTTTCGAGGTAGCCTTTATCTCCCCATTAGAAAGTATTAACACCTATTATACCTACCCATTTTCCGACAAAAAATCAAGAAAATCCCCCAAAACAGATTGACACGGGTCTAATTGGACTAATGACGGTTTTCAATTATCCTAACTCCTCGCCCACTTATCAAGAGGTCAGTTACCTCCAATGACCCCTGTTTTAACTCTTTGGTCACATGACCAAGCCTCCCCCATCATTAACTTTTTTTATTTCCTCGTACCGTAATCCTCACTCACTCACTCACTCACGATCTTCAACAGCTTTTCAGTTACCACAAGAAAAGTAGTATTTCTTTATGTCTTTGAGCTATAGGTACCGTCCTCTTTTCACATGGACAACATAATTGCAGACCCTAGATGCTGAAAGTACGTACAGCGCATGAAGGCAGTCCTGGTGAAATTAAGGTTAAGATTTGCACAAAGCTTGAAGATATAAAATGACAGTTTAAAAAAAAAAAAAAAAAAAAAAAAAAAAAAAAACAAAAACAAACAAACCACCAACCCCCCCCCCCCAAAAAAAAAAAAAACAAACAAACAAACAAACAAATAAACAAACAAAAAAGCAAAAGAAAACACAAAACAAACAAACCTGCATTTATAAAGGGAATAGATAAAAAATGAATTTAAAGTGACTTAAAACCTGGACCTTCCGGTCCAAGGCGGGTGTCATACCAGCATTGCTGTACTTTGGAAAAACACATATTTAAAAAATTGGCCAGAAAACTCGTCTCCTTCAAAAACCGATCGATATTTAAAGGGCGAGTTTCCTGGCCAAATTTTTAAATATGTGTTTTTCCAGAGTACGGCAGAGTAGACCCCTATAGCTGCGAGTCTCCTGGTGATGAAACAGCTTACACTTTACACGTAGAGTAGAACGAGATGTGTTAGACACCAGTAAGTACAATTCCTGAATCAAGGCAAAGCTGCTTTATAAAAGGGTGGGAATCCCCCCCCCCCTCCCCAATTAACATCCATCTCCGATAAAATTAGGAAAATCTGTGCTAAATCCCAAAAGCTTACAGCTACATTATAGCCAAATTAATGTCATTACTCACATAAGCAAAAGATTTTGAGCACGAAAATATGCTTAAGGATCTTGATGGTGAAAAAAAAAACTTGAGCTTTTATAAAGAGCAATATCCACAAACGTGCTCAGAGCGCTTTACAAGGGGTCCCTAGACAACAGCAACACTTAACATGTAGAACGAGACATGAAACTGTTAGGCGATATTACATTATTTTCGGACAGAGACAACGCTGTTAACGGCCAGGTACTATTTTACACCTGTGTACGGTGAGAGAATGTGTAAAGAGTCTTTTCCAAGGACTCAAATATGCGCCGAGCGAGGCTCGAACCCAGGACCACTGGACTCTTTAAAAACATATCACGTAACTACTTTTGACAACATGGTGTTCAATTTGCCATCAAAGCTGCCCCGAATAGTGAATTGGCTCTAAAGCGCCGAACACTGCAAAAACACTTTTTGTCAATTTGGCCAGAAAACGATTTCCTTAAATGTCAATCCATCACGACAATCTCTAACTTGTCAAAAAGTTTCGAACCTGACATTTCCTTGAAGTCTCAGCTTCGAGACATTTTGGACAAACTGGGGATAATTTAATCGATCGATGTTTGAATTAATTTTTTTTTTTTTGGATTATTTTTTTGGGCCAAAATGATTTTTTTAAAAAGTGGTATATCGGAGTATGTCGGTAAAGAGAAATTTGACTGACCCCATGCCGTGTTTAGTCTTTGAGAAGACGGAAATGCCGTGGAATTAATACACGTTGGCTTTGAAATGAATAGGCATGGAGGGGGGAGGAAGGAGGGGAGGGGGAGGAAGGAGGGGAGGGGGGGGGAAGGAGGGGAGTGGGAGGAAGGAGGGGAGGGCGAGGAAGGAGGAGAGTGGGAGGAAGGAGGGGAGTGGGAGGAAGGAGGGGAGTGGGAGGAAGGAGGGGAGGGGGAGGAAGGAGGGGAGGGGGATGAAGGAGGGGAGGGGGAGGAAGGAGGGTAGGGGGAGGAGGAACGCCAATGGCATCGGCTTTATTGAGTGAAATGAAATTATCAAAGGTTGGTCGTAAAAGGTACAATAGAGGAACGGGGAGATGAAAGAAGAGATGAAAAAAGGGATATATTTCCTGAATTCATGACTACTTTCTTACTAAGAGTGTATCAGTGGCTATGTTGTCTTGTGTACTATGACATCCTCATCATCATCATCATATCATCATCGTCATCATAATTATCATCACCATCATCATAATCATCATCATCATCATCATCATCATCATCATCATCATCATCATCATCATCATCATCATCATCATCATCATCGTCGTCGTCATCATCATCATCATCATCATCATCATCATCATCATCATCATCATCATCATCATCATCATCATCATCATCATCATCATCATCATCATCATCATCATTATCATCATCATCATAATCATCATCATAATCATCATCATCATCATCATCATTATCATCATCATCTTCATCGTCGTCGTCGTCGTCGTCGCCGGAGCAGCAGGCGTAGTCGCTAATACCATAATCACCGTAATCACGCAACCACCATCTATATGATTACTCACATTACCATCATTATCGTCATATTTCAATATATAATATTATAATCCTAATCAACATCACTACCACTATTATTAAGACAATCATTATCAAAGTCACCCTGTGATTTATTTTTAACTTGTAAAAAAACCCCGAAAAAATTCAAGCAAGCATTTAGGGAAGTATCCGCTGAACGTGCTCAAAGCGCTTTACAAGGGGTCCCTAGCCAACAGAAACACTTAACATATAGGACGAGACACGTCAGGTACCAGCGCAATTTCTGGATCAAGGTAATGCTGCTTTCAACTGGGATGGGAATCGCCGCCTGTTAGGCGATATTGCACTTTTTTATTGTTAATGGCCAGTTACTCATTTTATACCTGAGTGCGGTGAGAGAATGGTAGTAAAGAGCCTTTTCCAAGGACTCGACTATGCGCCGTTCAGAGCTAGAATCGAACATTGGGCATTCCGTTTCGAAGGCGAATGGCATACTACAAGACCACATAGCTTATTTATCATTATTATTTATTTTAGAGACAACGTTATTTACGTTA
The DNA here is from genome assembly GCF_034508935.2 of Berghia stephanieae. Lineage (NCBI taxonomy): Eukaryota > Metazoa > Mollusca > Gastropoda > Nudibranchia > Aeolidiidae > Berghia > Berghia stephanieae. The sequence goes on from NC_088366.1 coordinate 44,011,047, forward strand.
TAGCGGACCAGACGATCCATTGGGGGCAAAGCAGTACACTTATTCTATTCCAGGGTATCCAGATTCGAGACGATTTGACATCATCTTCTTTTTTCCCTTGAGACGCTGCAGTGCGGCTGATACCTTGATTTGTCGGTCTTTTCTCAAGATAGTTGGATGTCTAGAACTTTTCTCGAGATAGTTGGGATATCTGGGTCTTTTCTCAAGATAGTTGGACTTCTAGCTCTTTTCTCAAGACAGTTGGGATATATGGGTTTTTTCTCAAGATAGTTGGATTTTTAGGTCTTTTCTCAAGATAGTTGGACTTCTAGCTCTTTTCTCAAGACAGTTGGGATATATGGGTTTTTTCTCAAGATAGTTGGATTTTTAGGTCTTTTCTCAAGATAGTTGGACTTCTAGCTCTTTTCTCAAGACAGTTGGGATATCTGGGTTTTTTCTCAAGATAGTTGGATTTTTAGGTCTTTTCTCAAGATAGTTGGACTTCTAGCTCTTTTCTCAAGACAGTTGGGATATCTGGGTCTTTTCTCAAGATAGTTGGGATATCTGGGTCTTTTCTCAAGATAGTTGGACTTCTAGCTCTTTTCTCAAGATAGCTGGATATCTAGTCGGGGTAGACCTTGTAGAAAAATAGCCCTAAGGATTTGTTGTTGTCCACCGCCCTATTTGTAAATCTATACTAATCCTGGTCATCGAGAGAGGACGAGAGAGGGGTAAAATTAGGGAGAGAGAGAGAGAGAGAGAGAGAGAGAGAGCGAGAGAGAGAGCAAGAGAGAGAGAGAGAAAGACAAAGATAGAGAGAGAAAGATAGAGAGACCGATAAAAGAATGTAAGAAAGAGAGACAGAAAGAAAGAGAGAGGGAGGGAGAGAGATAAAGAGAGGGAGAGAGAGAGAGAGAGAGAGAGAGAGAGAGAGAGAGAGAGGAGTTGGGTAGGAAAATGAGGGAAGGAAAGGGAGGGGGGGGGTGTGGCAGTTAGTGAGAAGAGTGAGATATGATTGGGGTCATTGGTGAGATCCTCATCTCGAATCGTATCTCGTGGGGATACTTTTTCCGCTTTCCAGGTATACTTAACGGAACAAAAATTGGATTAAGACGTCTGGTCTTTGCAATTCCGGTCCTATGATTTAAAATGGCTACAGGACAACAACTCTCTCTCCCTCTCTCTCTCTCTCTCTCTCTCTCTCTCTCTCTCTCTCTCTCTCTCTACCAGCTTGCAGGAAAATCGTCACATTCGTTACGATTTAATGACTGTTTTTCCTTTCAGATCTGTTCTTGTATATTTTTGGCGTTTTTTTTTTATTAGTTCAATATCCACTAAACGTGCTCAAAGCGCTTTACAAGGGATCCCTGGTCAACAGCGGGACATAACGTCTGTTAGGCGATATTACAATTTTTCGGACAAAGGCAACGCTGTTAACGGCCAGGTACTTATTTTACACCCGAGTACGGTGAGAGAATGTGAGTAAAGAGCTTTTTCCAAGGACTCAACTATGCGCCGAACACGAGGCTCGAACCCAGGACCTTCCGATCCGAAAGCGAGTGCCACTAGACCACATAGCCACTTTTGTACATCATAAAATTTGAATAAAAATATTGGTATAGCCATAAGAACTTAAAGCTGTTTTGTAAAGCTTGTTTTCCTGCAGACAATAGGGAATGAGATTAGCGGAAGAGTAGCGTCCCTGGATTGGACGTCACCCATAGTCTGTGACGTCACCGCCGAAAAGTTATTAGAGAGAGAACGTCATGTTGGTTGTGCGCATGCGTCTCTCGTCCTCGCGGTCTTTGTCCGTACCCAAAAGGTACCGAGTTTCGAATAGCCTGCTGCGCTGTGTGGCCTTGAGCAAGTCACCTCGCCCTAGATCCCCCTCGTGGATCTTTACCTTGCAGCGGTGAGGGGGCTTGAGACACACGGGAGGGCAAAGGTGTAAATCCCGGTCGACCGTCACGAGACCATCCCGGGTATCGAGCCAACGAGCCACATGAGCTGCTCGCCCCGGTGTGTGACTAAATTTGATCCAAACCCGGTGCCCGAATAGCAGCCCTATCCCGGGCGCCACACTATTATCCTTATGTCGAGTCCCAATCAGTCCCGTCAATGGCGAAGCGGTCTGCGCCTAGCCAAATAATACCGCGTTCGTGTCGCCAGGGTCGTCGGCACGTCCGAGAAAAAAGCAAACGTCCCATGCATCAATCGATTCGCGGCCTGCCGACGGAAAATGCGACGGCGGGGATGGCGAACTGACGCACATATTGTCCCTGAACGTCGAGAGCCAGAGTATGGCAAAAAACGAGCTTTTATCAAAGCTATTGGCCGTTCACTGCGTAGATATCCTCCTGTTACAGGAGACCCACCTCTATTCAGGCGCGCAATCTTCCCGATTCCAGATCCCAGGCTATACGGTGGTCCAATGCGAGGACACTTCGAGGCTCAAAGGAGGGGTTAGCGTTTACGCTTAAGAGCCATCGAAGGTAAGGGTCATTGAGAGCGTAACGGACAGCAATGGGGTGAACTGAATTTCCGTGGAAGTAGGTGGACTGTGTTTGCATAATATTTACAAACCACCTAGAGCGACTTGGACTACACCACCGGTACCGGTGGTCAGCCATCCCTCCATCTGTCTGGGAGACTTTAATAGCCACCATCACGAATGGGGCTACCGAGACTGCAACGAGGCAGGAAGACAACTCCGCTCATGGATGGACTGTAACGATCTACACCTAGTGTACGATCCTACAGCCAAGGGTACCTTCCGGGGTACCCGCCATAAGAAGGAGTATACTCCAGACCTCACCCTCGTAACGAAAGGCGCGAACGGTGAACCGCTGCAGGTGAAGCGAACAGTCCTGGGGGACTTTCCGCATAGCCAGCACAGGCCGGTTCTTGTCACAGCTGGGGTGACAATACCGAGGGTGCAGTCTCTCCCACTTTGCAGATGGAATTTCAGGAAGGCTGACTGGGAGGAATTCAGTTCCTATATCGAGCAGGTCTGCCCTGCCATTCCTCCAAGTCCAAGAATATAACCAGATTCAGTAGGCTATGGTTAAGAGCGCTCAACGCTCTATTCCACGGGGCAAACGGAAATTCTACACCCTTGCTGGACAGCAGAGTCGGAAGAGCTGTACCGAGAGTACCAGCAGACCCAGTCCCAGGACGCAGCCGATAGACTACTTCAGTCTCTGGCAGAGGGAAGGAAGCAACGGTGGCAGGAGACCGTGGAAAGTCTCGACTTTACACACTCCAGCCGCCACGCTTGGCGTTTGATAAAGAAATTGGACCCAGATCGGAATTACGCGAAGGCTGCACCGGAATGCGAGGCAGACACAATTGCCAAGAACATTAAGAACCGTAGTAAGCGGGTCCCTAATCAGGCTTTTGAGCGCGGTGTCCGCAAGGCGTACCGTTCGATTTTGGACTCGCTACCTGCGGAGGAGTCGGACTGGACAGCCCCGTTCAGTCCCCGAGAAGTGGGTGCAGCCATTAGCGAAGTGAAGAACGGCAAAGCAGCAGGGATAGATGGTGTATATCCCGATATGGTGACGCATCTGGGCCCCAGGGCACGGGCCTGGCTAGCAGAGGCAATGTCTGACATCTTTGCAAAAGGAAAGCTTCCACAAGTGTGGAAGCATGCGAAGATAGTTGCCATCCTGAAGCCAGGGAAGCCGGCGAAGGAGGCAGACAGTTACAGACCCATATCGCTGCTGAGCTGCCTTTACAAATTGTTGGAGCGTGTTCTATCAAACCGATGGGGGCCGGTCCTAGACGCTGCCCTGCCACCCGAGCAGGCAGGCTTCAGGGAAGGGAGGTGCACCACGGAGCAGGTCATTGCCCTTACAGAGCATATTGAGCACGGGTTCGAGAGAAAACAGCAAACAGGTGCTGTGTTCATAGACCTATAAGCGGCGTACGATACGGTATGGTGCGATGGGTTAATGCTCAAACTTGCAAAAATCATAAGGTGCAAAAAGACCTTGAAGTTGTTCTCTTCGATCTTAGGGGAAAGGCAATTCCACGTCGCGCTGGGAGACGTCACGAGCAAAGTAAGGAAATTGAAGAATGGGGTCTCTCAGGGGTCGGTACTTGCGCCAATGTTGTTTAACGTTTACATTAGCAATATGCCGAACACTTCCTCCCTGAGGCTGGGATACGCAGACGACTGGGCACTCGTTACTCAGAGTAAAGTGTGGACCCGTCTCGAGAGCGTACTCAGCGAGGACGTCACCAGACTCAAATCCTACTTTGACAAGTGGTACCTGAAGATGAACACTTCAAAAACCGTGGCCACTGCATTTCACTTATGCAGTGGTTGGCACACCCGTAAACTGAATGTCCTAGTCGGGGACCAGCCACTCCCATATGAGCCGCGTCCAAAATATTTAGGGGTGACGTTGGATCGCAGCCTTACCTATCGGGTTCATCTCGAAGGGGTTTCCCGGAAGATAGAGAAACGCAACAGTCTTCTGAGGAAGCTGGCGGGATCGACTTGGGGCGCTAGCCAAGCGCTCCTGAGAACGTCCGCCCTGGCACTATGCTATTCCACCGCGGAGTATTGCGCTCCAGTGTGGGGTAGAAGCAGAAACGTTGAGAAGGTGGATGTAAAACTTCGCAAGTCGATGCACATAGTGTCGGGAACGCTAGCAACAACCCCTAGATGAGAATGGGGCCCGATAATGGCAGCGATCCAGCCCCCCGATGTCCGGAGGGAGACCATTACGGGAAACTGGCTGAGTAAGATCAAAGAGAGAGGGAATGGGGATACCCCTCTCATGCGCATAATGAACGGTGCCCCCGTTTCGAGCCGAAATAAGTCCCGGCAACCCTTGTACGCAGAATCCCTGACTACGGACAGAGCTGCACATACGAGATGGAAGTCGGTTTGGACGAATTCAATCCCTCGTGGGGGCGGGGACCTACACTCCTCTAAGCTTGGTGAGAAGTTGCCAGGCTTTGATACCAGTAAGAGGAGACACTGGGTAGCTGCGAATCGGCTTCGGTCGAGGAGCTGCCTAACGGCAAGTGCGTTACATCGGTGGGGTCTAACTTCCTGTCCAATATGTCCATGCTGTGGGCAAGAACCCGAAACGGCAGAGCATCTAGTCGAAAGGTGTGTTGTGACGATGCTACCAGGCGGGTTCGCGACGGTGCACGAATGCGGACCGGACTTTTCTGATTGGGTCGATCGTCATAACATAATAGTGTGAACCATAAGAAGCTGCTGCTGCCCTAGATCAATTTGCGGCTGACGCCTGGGTTATTCCAGTCTTCCCTTGGAATAGAGCCTTAAGATATATTTCCCTTCTGGGATGAATAAAGGGAATTTTACTTTTATTGCTTTTGAGTTTGAGTGTTAAGAAATCAATTTTTGTGTTATTTTTTGTTGTTGTAAGTATGACATTTCGGGAAAGATCCTGAAAATGGTCGGTGAGGAGAGAGCTAACTCTCTTTATTCATCCAAGGGAGGCTATTTATCATAACAAGGGACGCTATTTCTATTCCTTTCATTTTGCTCATTTTATAGTCAAGTTCCTCAAGCCCCGCTTCCAAGGTCACACAGCGGCATTGGAAACCTGGTCGAAATTCCTAACGTAGTTGCTTCAAAAATCTTATTTTTTTAAAAAGAGCTTTTTTTTAATATCACAATATCTAATAAACGTGCTCAAAGCGCTTTACAAGGGATCCCTAGCCAACAGCAACACAAATCATGTAGAATGGGACATGGCGCCTGTTGGGCGATATTGCAATTTTTTTTTCCGACAGAGACAACGCTGTTAACGACCGGGTACTCATTTTACACCCGTGTACGATGAGAGAATGTCGGTAAAGAGCCTTTTCCAAGGACTCAACTATGCGCCGAGCGAGGCTCGAACCCAGGACCTTCCGATCCGAAAGCGAGTGGCATACCACTAGACCACATCGCCGCACATATTAACAGGATGTTAACAGGTATGCCGCTAGTTAAGATAGAGAAATATTTCACCACAATTGTAAACAAGATGCAATTCTATATGTATGGTTCCATTGAACACTAAGACCCCATTCATTCCCCACCCTTATAGGGAATGAGATTAGCGGAGGAGTAGTGTCCCTTGATTGGACGTCACCCATAGTCTGTGACGTCACCGGCGGAAAAGTCACAGACTATGGGTGACGTCCAATCAAGGGACGCTACTCTTCCGCTAACCTCATTCCCTATAAATATACGAGTAGTTTTCTCGATATACGACATCGCAAAATATCTAGTTTAAATTATCATATGAACGTGGCGAAAAAACAAAAACAAAAACAAAATAAAAGACAAAAAACAAAAACTAACCAATGTCCCCAGACAATTGCCAATATAACATCTTGTTAGACGGGAACAAGCTGTGTAGCGGATTTAACAGACATAAAATAGATATCTTTTGGTTCTGGCAGATTTGATTCTTCTTCCAAGAGGAGATTCATTATATTGATCTGAAAAAGGGTGCATGAAACAGTGCCAGACAAACCTGAGAGGAAATTACAAGGAAAAAAAAACAAAAAACAGAAAACAAAACTATTCTTCAAAATCAGCTTGAGTGGGTATCGAACGTCAGACCTCCTCATTACACCATTGAGGTGAACCGGGATGTTATTTTGTTTTTTATTTGTATTATTCTCTGTGCTATGTCTGGCAGTATCATACACACTTTATCTGATGCCAGAGCATGCTCCCGAATTTGTTGTGTAATAACTATATTGATTTGCAATATATATATATATGGGGGGGGGGGGGCGCGGGGGCGAAGTGGCCGAATTGTTAAGGCATTGCACTGTGACCCGGAAGGTTCCGGGTTCGAGCCCCGCTTCAGACACTTTCGTTTTTTTTTTCCTTGAGCATGATTATTAACCTCCAACTTGCCCACTTGGACAACATGGGTGATTCCTGTTGACGTCAGACATCCTGTTTTATGAATTATCTATATCCTTTCGTGGAATGCCTAGGCGACGATATCTTATGATGTCTTGGCGAAAAAGGCATTATATATATATATATATATATATATATATATATATATATATATATATATATATATAAGAGAAAGAGAGAGAGAGAGAGAGAGAGAGAGAGAGAGAGAGAGAGAGAGTATTTATGTTTGGGGGGGGGGGGCAAGGATCGAGTGAGGGACGTTACATTTTATATTGAGGGAGAGGTAGATAAGGTTGGGAATTAGAACAAATATATGAAAAAAAAAACAACCCACAAGGTGGCGTCAAAGAACGGCCCAAAGTTTGTGTGTGTGGAAAGGGGGGAGAGGGTTATTTTATAACTAATTAAAGTATTTATGACTAGTATTTTTTCCCCTTTTGTTCTTTAGTTTCTGCCTTTTTGCTGTTGAAAAAAAAAATCACAAAATAAACAAAATACGTCCAATAGTAGAGCTAGGGTTCAATAACTTTACGAGATATTTTGTTTTTATTAGCTCTCTACATATATAGTAATCAAATATTTTTCTATAATCTTTTAACTTGAAAATAGGATGTGTCTGACTGAGTAGCAATGTGATTTCTCCCCAGACAGCTCCAAGGCAGATTTATTTTTAACACCAATATTCCAAGACATAGAAGAAGATTTATTTGCCAATTCGATTCCAATCCAGACAAAAAAAATCCTTTGATGCAATCATTCCCATTCTCCTTTGTCAGAATTAAACGGATCAGTAGCCGACAAAATGAGAAACGCGGGAATTGTGACCAAGATAGCACCTCCAAGACAAAAGAGTTCCATTTGATTTTGGAGTGAAATTGGGAGCGATGAGAGGGCGGGTGTGCATTGGTGGGGTGGGTATACTACTATACTATAAGTGACTTGATAATGGAGACAGAGAATGTGAGATTGTCAGTTATTATCAAAATGGCACGAATTTGACTGTAATTCAAATTTGATTAAATTGACGGGATGCCAATCTCATTTTACTTGCCATTGACGTGTGCCTGTTGTAATAACTGTTACTTTCGACAATCACGAAATGGATTTGTCTAGCTAGACGAATTCTATGCAAGGAACAGGATTGAAATTCTGTATAATTTGGGAACTCGCTTTGTCCTTTTAACGTTGATTTGGAGATGGATTCGGTCAGACGATTGCCTATTATCTTTTATAAAATCAGCACCTTTTGACGCTGGGATCCATGCATATTAGGAAGGTGAGGATTAAGGGGTTTTGAAAGTGGGCGGGGAGGGGGGGGGGGAGTTATGCGGCCCTTGCAACACTATATACTGGGTTGTGATGTTTATAAAATGCATTTCCCAAGGAGAGCATGTGAGGGATTCAGACAAAAAGTAAACAAATAAAAAAAAACCCAAAAAACTTGAGCTTTTATATTGCGCAATATCCACTAAACGTGCTCAAAGCGTTTTACAAATGGTCCCTAGCAACACTTAACATGTAGGACGAGACATGGCGCCTGTTAGGCGATATTACACTTATCTTTGGATAGAGACAACGCTGCTATCGACAGGTACTCATTTTACA